>NW_028260387.1:7500-44376 GCF_056163025.1 Triticum urartu | reverse complement strand
AAGTAAAGTCTAAGCGACATATGGATCAATAAGGAAATCCAATTTCGGTAATCCGAATCCCATATAGGTCTTTTCTTCATACTCGACCAGCCCTAGGTTGGGGATAATGAATTTTTCGAATCTTGTTGGGAGATGCTTCGCTCCGAGTCCGACTGGGACGGAATGGGGGACCCAGGCCCTTCAATGCCTCCCTCCGGATCCACTAACTCGGAAGAGCTATTCAAAGCTTTTCTGGCTGACTGTGAGGACGCCTCTGCATCCCGGGAGCAGACCGCTCCCCCGGAAGCTGTGGTCAGTCAAGAGCGGCATCCGAATCCCGCTCCAATGCCTGGAGTGGCAGCGGAAGCTGAACAGAACCCTCCTTCTTTTGATTGGGAGGGACGACCTAAATCCTGTGGTCAGTTCGGACAGGGGCATTACAAACGAGCTATGCTCTATGATTTCGCTTTGTTTACACGGGTGAGTGACCTACACCTTCCAATCTATGGTTTCACCCGCGAGGTAGAACTTTCTCTAAAGCTTCTTCGCTCCGTAATACACTTGCGCCTTCCTTTATAACCATGCACTCCCACTACTTCTTTAGGACATGGCTGACTTGCTTATCACAAGTCGTCTCCCGAAAAGGCAAATATCGAGACTGAGATGCTGCTTGGAGTCTTCATTCTCTAGGGCAGAGCTCACTACCACTCATTATCGGAGGGAGACGTAATAATACTGAGCTATTCTTCGATTTCCTTGCTTGCGAGATCAAAAACTGGGTATCGAACAAAGAAATCTGCTCACGGTACCTCTTACCTCAAAAATTCTATTGGATCTGGGATCAGAAGAATTCCAATTTGAATGTGCTCATATCCAACTACCCGAAGGGACGATATCAGGAAAAGCAAAAGGTGCATGGGCGGTTTCAAGTTGTTTTGGTTGCGCAGCTTTCGATCACTGTGTCAGCCGAGCTCTAACGCTTCTATAAAGTGAGAAATCATGGTACCTTCACGTCTACCTTTCCCAAGGGCTAGTTCAATTCCAGAGAAATGCAAGCAATCGTACGGGACTCCCGCCGCCTGCTAGGCTCACTATACCAAGTTAAGTTCCTCCAAAGTATTTCATCATCGGTATCAGCAGAGTCACAAGATAAGGGATAAAGATAGTAGCCCATAGCTCCTTTATCAATTTCCTTCTGAAACTTATCAGGGTCTAACAATGTTGGAGAAGTAGTATTGCTGCTGTCAGAAAGAATAATGGTTTCTTGCCCATTGTGACAAATACTCATTGTTCTGGCCTTCCAATCTAAATTGATTGGACTGTGACGATATAGCCAATCATAACCCAGTATAACATCATTGCTTTCCAATTTCAGTAGCTTGAAGGTGTCTTGAAATGTGTGCCCTTTAATAAGTAGTATCTGCAGTGTAAGCTCCAGTAGTTAATTGACCTCCTCCAGCCACTTTGACAGTAAACAAATGTTTCTGACTCTCATATCAGTGAAGCCCACACCACCATAATCTTTAGGGGTGCATAGGTGTTCCCATCTGACCATGTGAAATTGATTCTTCTTACTCCCAGTAGAAGTGATTTATTATTGTATCAACTTTTTTCTGTATTTTGACAGGCAAAGTGTAGCAACCCAGAAGGTACATAGGGACATTTGATAAACATGCATTGATCAATATATCTCTTCCTCCATAAGAGAAATGTTTGCATTGCCAAGAGTCCAACTTCTTTTCTACCTTTTAATGAAAAAAAATCATTAGAAGAGATCTTGTCTTTGCTGATTGGTAATCCCAGATATTATATTTTATTGGAATTTGCCTATCTCACAGTTATATCAGCTACCCTCTGCTCCTCCTCTACACTCAACCCTACTGTGAAAATATCACTCTTCAAGTAATTGACTTTCATGCCAGACATTTCCTCTAAACAGTAGAGAAGGAATTAGAATCCAGTAATAGACTCCATGTCATTATGCAAAAAAAGCAAAGTATCAGAAGCATATTGCAAATGACTAATCCCCCCTGGTATCAGATGTGGTACCAAACCTCTAATCACACCTGCTTCCTTAGCTCTATCCAGAATTGCAGATAGTGCATCACCTACTAGGTGAAAAAGCAAAGGAGAAAGAGGATCTCCTTGCCTCAAACCTCTGAAAGTAGAGAAATATTCTCGCCAATCTCCATTCATATTCACACACACTTTGCCTCCTTCCACTGCTTGTCTAATCCAATCTATCCACCTGTCAGGGAAGTTTTTCCTATGCATTACCTCTGCCAAGAAAGGCCACTGAACTCTATCATAAGCTTTTTCAAAGTCCAACTGAAGCAAAATTCCTTCAGAGTGAGAGGTTTTCAACTCATGCAAAACTTCATGAAGAATTACACATCCATCCAAAATGTACCTCCCAGGAATAAATCCAGTCTGAAGAGAGCTGATTACTTGTCGAGCCAGAGGAGTAAATCTAAGTGTCAGAGCTTTGGTAATAGCTTTAAACATAACATTTAGAACACATATGGGTCTATACTGTAGGATACTATTAGCATCCTTAATCTTTGGCAGTAGAGAAATGACACCATAGTTTAGTCTGGACAAGTTCAACCTGCCATGATACAGCTCCTGAAGCATTTATATTAGTATATCTCTCAACTGGGGCCAAAAAGCTCTAAAAAGCTAACAGAGAAGCCATCTGGACCTGGAGCAGTATTTGGTTTCATGCTTTTCACCACCTTGTCTATCTCTTCACTCATGAAGTTAATACAAGTGAGGACTGATTTCTGTCATTCATATAATTCAGAAGAGGAAGGCCGGTTGAGTGCTTTCCGCGTAAGACTATTGAGTTTCCAGCTGATTGCCCATATTTTCCAGGATAGGATTTGTCCACTTGATTGAATTCATGTCATTGAAGCAATGAACTTGCTAGCCAGCGTGCCAAAAAGGTTGCTGACTTTGGGTACACAGAGTAGTGGCGAGAAAAGGGCTTGCGCCTCAGCCGTTTCGCTTGATTCGGACCTTGTGGTTGTAGTCACAGGGTACAAAGATAACCCCACAACCATTTGTTGTATTCTTTAAGTCAATCGCTCGTAGTATGTGCTAGAATGAGATGAGATCCAGCTCAAAGGTGAAGACCTCATTCTTTGAACCCTCCCGGGCAGTTCCTGTTCTAGCTTCTCTATCTCTAGCAAGTGATACGAACAACACAACATCTTCTCCGGTCGTAGGTCGGTAGGGCTTGCCCTGGCTAAGAAATGGAATAAAAAATTCCCGGTTTCTTGACTGTTTCTGAGATTATTTACCTTTATTTACATGAAGATGCACGGTCTCTTACACTTTTCCTAGCTTAAGTTGGCGGATTGGTAAACAAACGGCTCTGCAGCTCCGTTCGCTTCGGCACCACTCCCTTGCTTCTTATCGAGGTCGGTGCCAACAAACAAGTCCCATTCGAGCAATGGAATCTACATAAGAATGTAATCACTGTTAAGTATTCCACTCACTGATGCCCAGGAAAATGGGCCTCTGAAGAAAGCAAAGACGTGGCCCAGACCGAAAAAGGAACTTGATCACCCGGAGAAGATTTCTTTTCTTTGCTGATTCCTCTCAATGAAATTTGCCATGTTGCACTAAGTTACTTACGGATGTATGCATGCAGTCCGGGAACACTTTGGGGTGAACACCCATCCGAACAAGTAGGGTCAATAGTTCAGCATTTAGGCCGTAACATTTAGCAAAAAACGAATCTGAAACCCAACAAGTGCTCTCCGAACCAAGCTAGATAGTCTCCTATCACTAGGCTCACCAACCAACCTGGACTTTGATTCTTTCTTATTATTCTAACCGGATATAAAAACCATAAGGATTGTTTCCAGCCGAGAGTTCCCATATGACATAAGCGCTCTTGGGTGGGGTGGGCCCTCATTCGCCAGGTCTTTGAGTGCCCGTCGTACCACGTGGTTGGTACACTAGGCTGATAGATACTTTACTTTAAGGATCTGGCACCTTCGCTAGACGGAGAGTAAGCGACTTCTATTAGCACCGGACCGTCGAGTCGAATTTCTCGTGTCATGTGCAACGTCCATCAATGGTGGTTCATTAATGTCCATAGATTTAGACTCCTTCCCCCTTCCCTTATACGCAAAAGATCGAGAGGGGCCCGAACCCAAACCGAGAACGTAAACAGAATTCGACTCACTCTCGTATGGCTCGCCCTCGAGCCCTGGGCGAGTCGGCCGGGTCTTTCCCTCTTGTTCTGTTTCCGCCACGATAAAGACGCACGGAAGAACTATGGTATGCCCAGCGCGTGGAGGATCCGTTGAGAGTGTCCCTTGTCTCGGTAGGGAACAGTACCTATTGTCTTGAAAAAAAAAGGTCAGTGCTACGGTCCCCTATTGTTTGATCCAATATTGACCGGTGCGGATCACGTTCTACTACCTCCGGTCCGTGGTTCGACCTCCCGTAGTGGTCCTTGCTTTTCTTTTTGAAAGCTCCGCAGGGCCAATTTTGCGTACTTGCTCAGCGTGCCCCCCTTTCGTCGAGTGCCCCGCCCGGTTCACAGGGCTGTTGGCCTACCAAGCAAGCACTTGCCCGCTGCTCCTGCCGCCTGCCAAGTGGGCTCCGCGCTCGTTATCCTGACTGTTCTCTCTGCTGGGCCCTTTCCTATTGCTCTAACCATAAGCTATGGCAATTCCAGCTCGCACCCACTCTGGCCCGCCCAGCGGGGCCTGAGTGAGCTCAGTGGTCAGCCCCTGACGTTAGGGGTCTTTCGCTTTTGCCAGATCTATAGAGATATTACGAGTCCTCCGTCCCAGATTCCCTCGCCGCGGCCATCTGGTTCACCGGTACTACCAAAAAGTCTCATGCTTACGTTACTGTGACTGATATATAAGTATGATCTCGGACTACGAAGACCCAGTCGTGCTTCTGGTTTCCATTCTCATCATCATATTGAAGGAAACTCCTCGTGCTCTGCCATAAGAACTTGGAGTCCGTATCATGGTGAAGGTAAGGTAACGCTGTGATTCTTGCTCAAAAAACTGACCGAACACGTTCGAGTTATTGGCTCGTCCGACCCGGCAGCATTCATGAGTCGCTCGTTCAACTGTCCCTCGGAGACACGGTCGAGAAGTGCCATGCATGGTCGCCCCCCCCGTCCTTTCTTTCTCTCGGTCCCACCAGGGTGGGCCCCTCTGGGGTAATAAAGAAATGGATAAAAAAAGGGGACTTCTGCTACGGGCTATGCCACCCATTACTTATGAGGGAAGTCGCATCCGTCCCATCGCAAGCACCTACAATGTCATGATCACATTGGTTTACCCTTTTTTGGTAGTTCAACGGACGGTCGCCCCTCCAACAAGAAAAGGTAGAAATATGGAAACTTCTCTGCCATTTAGATCGGAGAATTTATAGAGGAAATCGGGTTTTAAATTTCCAGAAACCACACGATTATATAGCCAAAGGGAATACGCCGCGCCTAAAATCATCCCAAGCGCAGCTAATGTGGCTACTAAGCTATTTCTTTGGAAAGCTCCTACTAAGATTAGAAATTCCCCGATAAAGCTGCTAGTGCCGGGTAAACTCATATTGGCTAAAGTGAAAAAGAAGAAAATGGTAGAGAAATTCGGCATGGTGCTCACTAAACCTCCATAATATCTAACAAGTCGAGTCTTATGTCGGTCATATAGAACACCAACACATAGAAAAAGGGCTGAAGAAACCAGTCCATGACTTAACATAAGTAAAATGCTACCTCCAATTCCCTGTATGTTCGATAGAGCCTAATATTCCCCCAGAGTACGCCGCTTACCCCCCGAACCGTACAAGATAGTTACCACCTATCATACGGCTTTCTAACTCCACTTCTTTTTCTGGTCGTTCCGCTCTGTCGGATCGATGGTAGTCTCAGAGATCTGGTAACCTCCGACATTTTTGACAACACGCTTCCTGCTTCCGTTTTGAGTTGCGCATCTTTCTCCCCGGGGCATACTATAGTATCACATCGTAGACCCCCACCCCAACTCTATCTTCCTTATCAGTGAACCGGAACATAGTGCATAGGTACTCTTCGATGCTGCGAGGACGAGACGAGGTGACATACTACGATCACGCACTGAAGTTCTGCCCTTCGGCTCGGCATATGGAACCTCTCAGCTGCTCCCTCGGGATAGGTAGGCCCACCCCCCCTTTCCCGAGAGGCGGCCGGGCTGTGTTTCCCCTGCGGCCACCCAATGGCGGCAGAAAACGAAAAAAGGGTGGGCTCCGCGCGGTTCGCGTTTTATTGTAAAAAGAGAGCTTTTCATTCTCTTATAGAAGCCCGCGCCCACGCGGGTAAAGCCCAGCGAAGCTGCAGGGAGCACTGAGCAATGGGGGGATGAGGGCGACTCCGCCCACGGGTTGGACCACACCACAGGCAAAAGTCCTTCCACGGCAAGAGAAGGGTGACCGGAACAAGAAAAGGGAGCTAGTCGTTGGAGGGAAGACAAGGCTCGTTCCGTGCGACTCCACAGAAGAGTACGCGCGCTAGAAAAGGCAGCCAGCTTAAAAACGCTAGCTAGCTACTTTTGTAGCCTTATTTAGTTTGGTTGCCTACGCTTGCTCTCCGGCGCGCTACGGCAACACCCCCTGCTTGCTTCTTTCTGTTCGACGCGGAGCTCGCAGCCTCCCCACCCTTGCTTAGCGTTCCACTTGTGATCCTGGAGGATTTGGAGAAATGCGCCCGACCATGAAGAATGGATTTTGTATTTTCTTTCATGTGAACGGCCCTATCTTGTAAAGAATGGTTTTTCGTGCTATAGACCACGTTGAGAAAGACCAACCAACAACACAAATAAAGACCGTTCCATTTGGGTACCTCGAAAGGGAGGTGCTCCTTATGATGCTACGGACGGCTGTCCGAAGTGCATGCAATGACGGGCTCGGATAGGATAGGATTGTGCGCGCCGGGCCCTTCGGGTGTCCATATTTTGGCCGACCTTAGCGTATATACTATGTTATGCGGCCGTAATATTTTGATACCTTCCACCGCTGTTACGCCAGAAATCCAAGGTTCCACACGAGCTCCTGTTCTGCGGCGTGGTGGCAGGACCGCTAGGGGATTGGCTCCGGGTGTAGGTAGGGTCAAATCCGCAGGGGTCATGCAAATACATAGGCCCCTTCCCTTCTGCCGAGTTGTTTAGAAGGCGCTTTCCGTTCTACGGTCCCTCGGAGCGAAGGGTTAGGCAGGTAGTACGGGCCCTCTGACTTCCAGCTATGTGCTGTGTGCGACTCCCGCGAAGCGAATGAAGGGAAGCTCTTCGAGCTTCTCTCCGCCAGCGGCTTATGTAGTGGTCGGCATTCCTACGTGCTCCGACTGATCCCCACTGGAGATTATATGAGGGGTCTTGGAAACTGTCGTGACGCTTTGGTGACGAAGGTCACCGGGGTGACTATGGAAGGATTCCGTGGTAGTCTCTGACTCCCTCCAACTCAATCAATATCAAGAACATGTCGTGAGCATGGGGGTTTGGCCGACTACTAAACTATTGGCTAGGGCTTTTCTAGTTATAGCTTCTATAGTGAGTGGCCCTTCCGCTTTGATCTAGTTTTAGTTTGTATTGTACTAAATTGAACACATATCAAAGAAAGGCGATCAATCAATAAGTAGTTGCCCTTCTCCGGCCTGGGAAAAGCAGCGAACTCGTTAAACAAGGGGCTTTTTTATTCATGGTCGCTACTGTTGTATTGTATATTGTCGGGGGAAGCTACTGCTTCTACGACAGCTCCGCTTCCTCGTCTTGCTTCTACTTTGCTTGTTTGCGCGAAGGCTTAGAGTCCTTTTCGCTAGGTCCAAATTCGTCAAAGCGAAAGATCTGATCCAACGGAAATCCCGCATATTGAGCGCAGCTGATATGTGGCTACTAGGCGCGATCATCCCGCATGCCATAAAAAAATACTTCTTTTTTTTATGGCCCGTCATATAAAGATAGAATAGATATGGATAGAGAGACATTCTATTGATTCGCGAAATGGCTCGTCGATCCAAATGAATCATTCTTCTGGTCTCTCTCTGCCCCCCCGCCCCAAAACTGACCCACGACACAGCGCCCATTCGTTTCGCGCGCGGGAAGGCAACGAAGTTCAGTTCAAAAGACCGCAGCGGAGTGGAGCAGCCGCGACACGAAGTTCCTTACCTTAGCTGGATCTCGCTGGTGCCACCTAAACGGTAGGTATAGGCGGCGGATGTCTGACGTTTGGAGTTGTCGTTCGTGCACCTGTCCCCAATAGAAGAATGAGTGATCCCTTCCCCTGCGGATCATGGCCTTACCACTAGGTCCCCGATGGCCAGCGGGGGATTCGGTATAGCAGCTCACGTTCGTTTGCGCTTCGCGTTCCCGCTGGACTGGACACGTGTTAGCTGTAGGAAGTATGGTTACGAAAGTGACTTCGGTTCGCCAGTTCAGGCTCAACTCCTCGCTTTACGTTAGCGGACTTACAGGTCGGGCCGGGGCTCCACGCTCTTTCTTTCTGTGTGGGACGATGCCGGGGAATGTGTCGAGGCGGCGAACAACAACAAGACAACTAACTACATTTGCTTTTTCCCTCCATGAGATGAGCCAGTGCATTGGACCGATGGATAATAGAACTGAGCTGGCCAAACGCTTGGGCGCTCTACATACGATGTAGAAAAAATCAGATACATATCGATTTCTTTCTGATGGATCCAGAATAGATAGATATCTTGTATCATCAATAGATAGAAAGAGGTCAACCCTTATTATTGATAGAAAACCTTTCGATCTATCAGAACAGATCAGGCCATCTATCAATCGATTTGAATCATCTCGCTTTTCGTTCATTTCAGCCACGCCATAATAGCCGCCACAATAAGAAAGAAGCAAGCGAAACAGCTAGAAGCGCTCGCTTCGCCGCGCCCAACAATTCTTATTCACGGGAAAGCCAACCGAAAGATTCGATTCGGACTTCGTAGAGCCGGTGCTGCTGCTGTCTGCGTAGGGCCGTCCCCCACTCCCGTCCCGGGGCGCTAAGGGGTTTTGTTTTAGGAACAGACGGCGGTGTTTTGCTGACGCCTCGAATCGACGCTTTTGTTGCGACATGCTAAGTTTTCTCCCCTATTGCTAGTAGGTTGATGGGTCGCACGCCCGGCACACATGTTTTGGCCTTGCTTGTGTGTCCATAACTCAAAATAGGTGACCTAACGGCCGCCGCCCGACTAAACATACCAATAGTCACCAAATTCATATGGGCTACTGAGGAGTAGGCAATGATCTTCTTAAGATCGATCTGTCTTAAAGTGGTCAAGGAAGTATATATTATAGCAATCGCGCTTAGAGTATAAATGAAAGGAGTGAAACAAAGTGTCGCTTCGGGAAACATGGGTATTGAAAATCTTAAAACCCGTAGGTTCCCAATTTAAAAGAATTCCAGCCAAGATGACGGATCCAGCCGTAGGTGCCTCTACATGGGCTTCGGGTAACCAAATATGAACTGGTACCATAGGCACTTTGACGGCAAAAGAGGCGAAAAAAGCAATCCATAGAAGGATTTGGCGCCGCTCACTAAATTCAGTGGTTAATAAAATTTGTAAATCGGTGGTTCCTGTTTGGAGAAGAATCAACAGAATAGCTAATAGCATAAAAACGGATCCCAGTAAAGTATATAGGAAAAACTGATATGCTGCCTTGATCTTTCTTTGTCTCGAACCCCATACCCCTATAATGATGGTAGAGTCAGGGGTGGCCCCAAAGCGGAATTGACCGGTGGTAGTTGGTCGAAGCTCCAGTGGGTAGCCACTCCCTTCTCAGGGAACCGTACGTGAGACTTCCGCATCATACGGCTCCGTCCCGAGCTTCCGTCGTCGGCCCTTGTCATTAGACCACTATGCTTGTCTTTTCCGCCTTGACTCTCGAATCTTTTGCTTCTCGGGTGGTGGCGAACAATGCTGCTTGCGTAGCGGGAGATGCCCGCCCGTCGTTTAGGCCTGCTTCCTGCCCGAAAGAAGGCTAGCCGGACTAGTGGTAGGGGACCCGACCGTCAAAAACCCTACCCTATTCTCGAACCCCCTGCCGAGCTCTACCCTGCCCGCATTTATTTGGAAGGGGGCCAAAGAAATGTCTCCACCTGCTGCCAACAGTCTCTTTCTTCGGAATTCTACTGAACGGGTCGATCCTCCCCTCCGTTTGTTTTAGCAACTTATCCTAAGGTCTCTTCGCCAAGAACTCTCCGGCAACGACAGAGGAACTAACCTGCCTGCAGTGGCGGGGCGGCTTTTTTTTTAAATAAGACCTGGACGATTATCCCTACCCTCGGTAGCTTACGAGTTTACGTCCATCCCTGGTCGGGTACAGTTTCCTTTATTTTTATCCCTTGTAGCCGTTACCCGAATTCGCGCAAGTGTGTCCACACCCCCCCTGACTTGACGAGGAATTCATTCTCGCGAACAAACACACCCCCTACACACACCTAGGAGCACCCCTTCCTGCATATCCATACAAGACCTGAGTAGGCGGGTCGAGGTCCTACGAGGTACCCACTACTCGGAGTACCCTCCCACCAAAAAAAGATGTGTGGTTCGGTGGTTCGACCAGAAATGCTATGCTTACGCACAAGACTACCCCTCTTCCCGAAAGCTTCGCGGGGACCTTTACTACTTTACGACGACGGGGGACCGCCCGTAGGGGGTTTACTGCACAAGGCCCCTGCAGAGGAAAAGCTTGATCCCAGCGAATAGAAGATGCTCAGCTCCGCACAACATAGGGATTGGCACGCTTTCGGAAAGAACATAGAATAGTAGAGGATCCAGCATGCAGGACACGGCGATCATTAGAAATTCACGAATTAGAAATGCTGTAATATACTCTTTCCCAAAACTTCTCATACCAGACCAACCCACTGAAATGCAAATAGGGATCAGAAATGTGGTCAATATCACGAAGAATAATGAAAGACCGTCTATACCCATATACAAATGGATGTTTTCATAAGGAAGCCATCGAAGGCTTTCCACAAATTGAGATTTGGCCGTAGAAGGATCGAATTGTATCCGAGGAACAGGGGGATACAAAAAAGTAATAAGAGAAACGCACAGACCAATCAATCGTATCGGTCTTATTGAAGAATTTGGAATGAAAAGAGGAGTAATGCTTCCTAGCACGGGACAGAGAATAGGACCACTTAGATCGAAATAGCATTCACAGAAATGTTCTAACATAGAGTAGAATTGAACATTGAAAAGATTAGTTGACAACAGTCAATCAAAAGATGGGGCGCCAAATTACTAAACAATAGGGGTCTTTCTGTGCAAGTCAGCTGAACACCGTAATTGATGAGTGAGTAGGTGGGTTAGGTGCACCCCTCGCCCAGTGGGAAGTCATGAGGCTAGCCCCCCCCCCTGAATGAAGAAGTAGTGGGGCCCCCTGCCCGCCCACGTATGCGCCTTTATTTAGATTATAACTAAATATTATACTGAACTTTATCCGGGAATCTTTCTAAAGAATCCATCTGGCAAAACGCAATTTGTCGATTTCAATCTAAGGTGCACCTTGCCTTTTTCAGGTAGCTTTGTTACGCCTATTCAGCTAGGTGGGGCATTGGTCATAGCCGAAGTCGAAGGGAAAAAATAAGGTAATGAGATGATGGTGCCATCAAGAAGTTTTCGACGAACGTAGTAGCGGCCAAAAATGAAACTCTTGCATGAAAGACCGGATTTGACGCAAGATGAATGGCGTTGGGGTTTTTCAAATGAAACCCGCGATCAGAAAGTCACCAACGGAGCCATACAATCTATCTAGTAGTGTGCCATGGCACGGTACTCCGCTTCGGCAGTGGAAGGAGCAACTGTCTATTGCTTTTATCTCATCCAAGATAGTGTCTCGTCTCCCCATAAAATAGATAAGCCTGTAGTTGAGCACCTATCTGAAGGCCCAATCGGCATCAGTAGTTGCACGCAACTCTAAAGAAGACGATGACGGAAAAAAGGACGGCTCGAGAAAAGGTACCTCGAATATATCTAAGAATCCGATGAACTGCTGCAAAGTGAACTGACCGGGGGGCAGCCATGAAAGGCTGACTTTCTTAGGAAAAGCCATCTGGGCAAGAGATCGTCAGATAAACCAAACTGCCGACCTACTGTCTGTACTGCGTCGGATCAGATAATGGTGAGCCATCAGTCGGACGGAGTTTAACGTAAAGCTCCAAGGGAGTGTCAACAGTCTTCTCATCATTGAGTTGAGCTCGAGTGATCAAGTCATGACGTTATTTGATCTGAGATACCAAATATCCACGAGGAGAATGTGCGACCTCCAAGCCAAGAAAAGGCTTAGGGCGCGTCAGCGCCTTCATAGCAAATAATTGATGAAGGCGACACTTGATCAGCGATATGGTAACGGAGTAATCACCAGTCAGTTTGATATCATCAACATACAACAACAGAATAGCACGTCCTCGAGGATAAACTGATACGAACATGGCCGAATCATGATCACTCCGAGCAAACCCTGCCTGGATAACATAACCACTGTGCTGAACTTCAAAAACCGACGCTATCGGGGCTTGTTGAGACCATAGATCGCTTTGCGTAAAGGACAGACAAGAGAAGAAGTCAGAAGGGCAGGTTCTCTTTCATCCGTCTTTTCTAGGTGCGCATCTCCATCTACTAAAAGTAGGGGTGGTTGCCATAGATAGATTGGGTCATTCGTAACCTGAGCAATAACCGATGCTACTACAGCAATAACGGAAATAACCGATGCTACAGCAGAAACTACAGCTATACGTGGCGGCCCCACACGCAGCTTTGTTTAACAAGCATCACCCTTCCTTTCTTTTCAAATGCTTCCTCAGTCAATCAGCAGCTTATTCGATTCCTATTCTTATTAAACATCTGATATAGATGGTGGGAACAATGAAGCAGATTCTTCATCTGTAGGTTGCAATCCGTATGATTTCTTTTCTCGATCTCCTGCTTGTGTTTCACCTCGCACCTAAGCATCACGTTCCTAGGGACAGAGACATCTGCGCTCTAAGGCAATCATAGTACTACCAGCATGGTTACATCGTTCTGCGGGCAAGCTTCAACTTCAAAGTCACCTGATTTGGCACCAGCCAAAGGAGTAGGAACAGCAGCTGGGGAAGCACCATTACCATCCATGGGATGCTTTGTGAACAGCCCCCTCTGTTCAATACCGATACCTGTCAGATTCCATAGCTGATGAATCTCTTTCTTTTTCCACTCTTCCCCGTCACGCAAGACGCTTTTCTGGCACAAACCTAGTAGTTATTTGTCCTGCTGATCTTGGGTGAACTGATGACACTGATGCTCCAAGACCAAGAGTTTTCACAGCCAAAGCTATTGAAGCTGCTCCCTCCCATGAATCACAGCTTTCTGGACGCACTGCTTGAACACCATGGAGCAAGATAGAGAAAAAAACTCCTATCCCAGTTGATCGAGCTGAACCCACCCACCGCCGGGCAGGTGCATCAGCCTCTTCTTTCTAGTTTCCGACAGGGCTACCCGCACTAGCCTCTGACCTCTACTCCAAAACCTGAACTTCACAGATCCGAAGCCTAAACCTTCACTACTTCCATCACTTCACAGAGCAGGTCTTGTTTTCAAACTTGCTTTCGGGTTAAGTGCAGAAAATCAATTCAATATTCCTGTCATTGAGGATCTATTAGATGAGCTACATGGTGCACAACTGTTTTCCAAACTTGATTTGAGATCAGGTTATCATCAGATAAGAATGAGAAGAGAAGACATTCATAAATTTTAGGACATATTTTTGTCATTATGAATACTTAGTGATGCCATTTGGACTCACTAATGCACCTGCTACCTTCCAATCTTTAATGAATCATGTTTTTGCTCCGGAAATACCTTTTGGTATTCTTTGATGATATTCTGATATATAGCAAGACCAAACAAGCTCATCTCAAGCATCTAAAGTTAGTCCTGGACATTCTAAGGTCATAAAAACTATATGCTAAGATTAGCAAATGCAGTTTTCCTGTCCCTCAAGTGGAGTATTTAGGGCATGTTATCTAAGGATAGGGTCTATCTACAGACCCCCACAAAATAGTTGCCATCAAAGAATGGCCAGCACCTAAGACTATCACTCAGTTGAGGAGTTTTCTTGGTATGGCTGCAGAAAAAGAAGATTTGTCAAGAATTATGGGATCAATTCTAGGCCACTTCATGACTGTCTAAAAAAAGATTCATTCCAGTGGTCAGATGCTCAAATTGAGGCCTTCACAACATTGAAGAATTGTCTGGTCACTGCCATTACCTACTTCTGCTTGGACTGACATCTCCCTGGATTTCTTTGAGGGTCTTCCCAAATCATTGGGCAAAGAAGTCATATTGTTGGTGGTGGACAGGTTCACTAAATATTCTCATTTCATTCCCCTTGCTCACCCTTATACAGTACAATCAGTCTCTCATGCTTTCATGGATAATGTTTTTAAGTGGAATGGATTGCCAAAGTCAATAGTCTCTGATAGAAACTGGATATTCACAAGTAACATGTGGCAGGCCTTCTTCAAAGCACTGCAAGTGAAATTGAGGTTTAGCTCTGCCTATCACCCACAATCAGATGGCCAGACAGAACGTGTGAATCAGTGTGTGGAAAATTACTTGCGTTGCATGGTTTTTCAGCAACCAAGGAAGTGGGCTAGTTTGGATCAAGCAAATGCCACTTGGGAGGATGCCGACTTCATCAAAGGTCTCTTTCCGGAGTTCTATACAGCTCCTATTCGTGGTTGGTGCCCTAATTCCAACACTTGACAATGCTTTGGGGGAGGTATTGTCATATCTGAAGATTACTGTACCTAACTCTCGATTGAATTCAGAGTGCTGCCTTTACTTCATCTGCCGTGAACGGAGCCAAGAGGCTTGCGTTCATTTCTTCAGTTACTCGCCTGTTTACTTTCCCAGTAGCCCAGGGTCGGGAGCTAGGACTTCTGAGGTGAACAGTCCCTCAAAGTAACCCTGTATCAGAGATGCTAACTGGTCATTACCTTCGATCCTGTTGCCGTTTGAGTCATTCAGAAACTTTATTATGTTCTTCTTTTTTCTCCGTTGCAAAATGATGTGATGAAAGAAGCTCGTATTTCGGTCTCCATGGCGGAGCCAATTAGCCCTTCCTCTTTGCAGCCATTAATCCGAGTGCAAACTCTCTCAATTAAGTGTTGGAAGCAGTCGCTCCTATCCACTCCTACCAGGGAGGGGAGCCCCAAGTATTTGTCAGTGAGCGATTCGGTGACAATATTCAGCAGGTTGCATACCTCTTGTCTGTCCCCCCTATCTGTCTAAGGGTCCTTGGTAAAACTCTCTGTCATTGAAGGCAGTACGTGGGTATCCATCTTATCTACGGTCTGCGGGTCATCCACATGACCAAAACAAAGGGTACGAAAGCAGTGAAACCGATATATCTGTTGAAGGCGATCCCACCGGTCCTATTTATTAAGTTGCAATGGCGAGTATCTTTGGACCCCAAAGAGTTGTATAGTTGGAAAATGGAGATTTGCCTGTGGCATTGGCCGTTGGGCAGCTAGCTATTGCATTTGAAGGCTCCACAGAAAGAACCCGCAGGTACTATTACGACAGGTGGCTTCGAATCCAGTTTGTTAGTCGTTTGCATCTCGGTTAACAAAAATAAGCTTGAATCCCTCCATTCGTAGATCAATCAGCTAAAGTTGTTAAAACAATGCCCCGGTAAAAAGGTAGCAGAAGGTCGTTCTTTCTTACTCGAAGTTGCACTCAGGTGCTGCCGTTTTAGAGCTAGGCGATATTCTCTGTGTAAACCAGTATCGTATCTGTTCGATATGGACCATTCTATAAGTATAGTCATTTCAGTCTTCCTCAAAGGATCTCCGATCTATTGTGCAACCTTCCCTTCGAAACCCACCCCACACGAATACTTCTACCCCTTATCACAGCTCCAATGCCCACAGGCATCTGTCTCTAGCACAAATCTTTTACTGAAATCAGGGAGAACCAACACAGGGGCCTCAATTAAAGCTTGCTTGAGAACATCAAAGGATTGCTTTGGCTTGTCCACACAAATGGTACTCCTTTCTTTAACAAGTTCGTGAGAGGTCTCCTAATTATGTATATACAGGATGAGTCACATCTTGACCGGAGCCATGCGGAGCACAAAAAGTGAAGAGAAAGGATTTGTTCACCACTTTAAGCAAAAGATAGAAATGAAAGCTGTTCCCATAGAATGAGATTAGATCCCGCAAGTGAGCTATTTATACCGAAGCTTACAAGAAGCAAAGTTGAAACGGGAGCTTTCCCACCACGGCATCCAACTCTTCTCTTCCGTAAGCAAAGGGGCTTTCAACGAGATAGGGAGCTGTACAATTTCACCCGTGGGTGGGGCTGGCTCACAATACAACAATTATCGCTACTGATTCCAGATAGAATGTTGATACCGGTGGAAAAGCACTTCTTTCTATGTATAGGGCAGTGAACTAAAAAAAAAGTGTCCTTTCTCGATACATAACATTGTATAAGTCAACCCAAGTCGCTTCTTCATCTCCGGGAATCCGGTAAGGTACTTTTGGAACACCAATGGGCATATTAGATTAATATTATTATATTATAGTAAGAAAACTACACTTTAATATATAAACATAAGAATGGAAGAGAAAGAAAGAACCTGAGAAGAGCTTAGTTGGAACTCTTTACCGGGATCATAGGGGCTATGCTCCCCTCTCTCTGTCTCAGTCCCAGCCAACGGCATAGCAACACCTACTCTTCCTTCTGATGCAGCCTTCCTGGATCCATAATTTGGCTTCCTCGTTTATTGATTGCTTGCAATCGCCACAACACCATTGAGTGAGCGTCATAGAATCCTCAAGGCGTGAAGTAGAAGTTCTTCGAACCTTGATTGTGTGTGTTCGTGCCCACTCCAATAGAGCATTTGGCCCTGTGAGCTTTGACTACGAAAGCTACCTATGTCAATCAGTATAGCCACTAGAGGGATTGGAAACAGGTATATTCCTTCTCAGACAGTACTTTAAGACAAACACGGTTCACAAGGTGGATTTTCTATCTATTAGTTGACTACGGAGCTTCCTCATCCCGACCTATCTATATGTGAAAAGCTCTCCGCCAGAATCTTCGTAGTAGTAAGTCGTGGGTTACAAGCTGTCCCTTCCTCAAACCACCCCGCAATAGATATAGGGTTTACCAACCTCAGGCATGGACATAGACACCAGATCATTTTGATCGAGGACCCATTTTTGGAATAAAAAGGATAGAGACCAGACGTAGTCCAATCGGAAGGTCGTGCTTTAGAGAAAGACTTGTGTTTCTATAGGAACAGCTGCCTATGTTCACCCGGCTGCCCTGCCTGTCGCAGAACCGCTGTGAAGCATCCATTCTATTCAATTAGAAATAGCATCTATAACTAGTAGTAGACGGTTGCTTCGAGGTCTCACAGGTCCTGCTTAAGCGAAAATGTAGTTGTGGAAGTAGTCTTGCCCACTTTGCCTTACGCTCATAGAGATCTATAAGTATCCCTCTTGTCTAAGTAGGTAAGTACGCTCGGCCCAGTACTAAACTTTAGCATTAAAGCCAGAGTCCTTCTTTTCATGAATGTTCAGGAAGAAGAGAATCCCTAAGTGAGAATTGAATGCCATCCCATTTCCTAAAGAAAGAGATTTCCAATATACGTGAATCACGAAAGAACCAATGCTGTAACTTGCTTCATCCGGCATTATAAGTAATCAATGAGATTTTCTTCCTCGAGAACAAAAAGCTACACGAGGAGAGCCTTGTTTACTGATATGTTACTAAAAGACCAGAGGTGATGGCCTCTGAATTGCAGGGTATGGAAAGTGGGTGTTAATCAACAAGATTATCTACATTTGCGGAAACCACTACTGGAATAAAGTTAGATCTTTATTTCATTTCAAGGAAAAGTTTCAGGGTTTAGCCACCACTCAGACAGTAGTGAAAAATCAAACTAACTCTAGGCGAAAGTGCACGGAGGATCTGTGATTCCTCCTACCTTATGAGCCCTTACGAAATGCCATTTTGAATGATGGACAAATCATGGGTGTCGGCGGTCTAGTCAGAGCATTTTGGAGCGCCTGAGCGGGCAAAGTAGGTTGACCCGTCCCGAGGGGGAGGGAACAAACGGGCAATTGAACACCATAGGGCACAAACGAATCGCCAGTAACGACCTGTATATATCAGGCAAGAGGTGCTACTCCGACCCGGAATCCTGCGTGATGGTTGGTCACCTTACCAATAATCTTCTTAATGTTGGAGAAAATGAGGATCATTGACTTAAATTGGAATTGATACCTAGACTACTTGGTTCTAGCTTGCCACCCCAGAAGGCAACGTATACACAAGTATAGACTATAGGTAACACTGTAGGGTACAGCCTTGGGTAGTCTTAGGGTTTTCCAAGATATGATATGATCGGGTTATTTATTAGAATTGGAAATAGCTAGACGAATAAGTAGGCTTTAAAAGGACGAATAAAGTAGGCCTTCTAACTCAAAGTACTCCAGCTTAAGGAAAGACATGCAACATTGGTGATCAACGTATGGAATTTCCGCTATTCCGTTCCGGGAAAACACTTGTTTTTTCACGTTTTTCCTTCGCTGTTCTTTCCTGGATTTTTTGTTGATGATTCTTCCCCTTAAAAAAAGCTTTTCCCTATAAAAAATATGTGGCCCTTTTCTTTCCCGAAAAGGCATTCATTGTTCGTTCTGTGCCAGGAACCAGATTTGAACTGGTGACACGAGGATTTTCAATCCTCTGCTCTACCAACTGAGCTATCCTGACTATTTATTGTGCATCATCCTAGTAGAGTACTTGTATCTATGTCAATTAAAGGGACTAAAAAAGAAAAAAGTATTCTCAAATTGGACTTAGTAAATATCAGGATAATGATATGGATTGTGAATGACTTACTTAATAATAGGGATTACTTGCCTATACTATAATATGTTCATTTGTATGAATGGGATAAGATCCAAAGAAGTCAGTTCGGATCCGTTTGTGAAAGAGTAGAATAAGAAAGATAGTGAATCTTGTTTGAACCATTAATGAAAAATAGAGGTTGGTACAATAGTTAGGAAGTAAAATGGGCTTTTTATTGGGGATAGAGGGACTTGACTTGAACCCTCACGATTTAGAAAGTCGACGGATTTTCCTCTTACTAGAAATTTCATTGTGGTCGGTAACGTTGGTGAATTAACAGAAACGGAAAGAGAGGGATTCGAACCCTCGGTAAACAAAAGCCTACATAGCAGTTCCAATGCTACGCCTTGAACCACTCGGCCATCTCTCCTACATAATCTTATTATTGACCAGAAACTGAGTGAATAGCGAGTTTTCGTATCACTAAAGTACAGGTACAACCGATCACAGGTTCCATAGGGAGTTTGACTTCCTTTCCAATTTCATATTTCTCAACAACAACTTCTCTCATCCCCACGGATCTATTCAAAATTCTGGAATCGTCCCATGTTTCTATTTCGATTGTATGGCGTGGCGTATACACGTTATGCAAACAGAACGTATGGTTACTTTACTCTATTTTCTCATGGCTTGTTAAACCTTTCTTTTTTCTTTTTGGATCATAACCAAATAAAAACTTCTCGAGTTATCAGAATCCATAGTCAAATTCAGTCCTTGGTTATTCAAGTTAGATGAAATAGTAATAGTTTGGCTCACATTGGTATACTACGAAATCCAATCTGATTCAAATATTGAATATCTCTCCTTGTCGGGACAATTTAAGCAGAATAAAATATCTATTATCGATTTTTTAGAATCGAATTAGTCTGTTTTTTTGCTATTTCGTACTGTATAATTCCTTTGTTTATGGGATCATTTTCCCCGAGGGTTTCCAATCAATGGGGGCGTAGTATAGGTAGTTAGAGAGTGTAGGCTCCCCTAGCTTGAATTCTTTTTACCCATTCTTTGAGAGTGATAGGTTTGATTTTTCCGTACCGTAATAGAAGAGCTCAGAAGAAAGACCTAATTATATAAAAACACGACCATTCAAGCTAAAGATCAGAGGATCCGTAATAGGACTCTCATAGACTTGCCGGGAAATAGAAAATTTGGAATCGGCTTTTCTTTTGCGCTAAAAAAAACTTGAGGCCTTTTCCCTTATTATATGGCATATCCATACTTTAATAACCTAGTGCCTGATCGATTGAAAGCAATATTTACTGTCAGATAGAGAGATGCTGATAGGAAAAAGGATGGTATTTACTTATTCTCAAGAATATATAGAAAGGGAAAAGCTTAATAGCCACTATTGATCCCCTGAACAGAGCACATGATTCGGGATCAGGTGCGATGTGAAGAGGTAGCCTAGCCTTTTATGAGAGTCAATTGGGAAGTGGAAAGGCAAAACCATTAGTTTAAGTTCCCGGCTTTAGTCCTCTGTGAAGTTCAGTCAACCATTTGAGTCAATTTGGAGTAAATAGTAAGACTTCGGATCGCACCATTCATAATGTTGCATCTCAATACTTGGCATCTTTTTCCCACTGCTGGCTCAGAAATTCGCCTTGGTTTCACCGGAATTCGTTTATTTCGTTCATTAATTCGTTCTGATAGCTACGCAGAGGTCTTTCCTTACGACTCCCGTGCTTAATACGAAAAGCGGTTCTTGTGTGAAAAGTGCCAACTGACTATCTCCTTATTTTCTGATTGTTCTTCCGATAGGAATATTCCCTTGATCAGCTAACCTGGCCCAAGCATAACAATAGTGCATTTCCCCTTGATGGTACGATTTACATATCTTCTACCTCTGCTACTTCTGTTCAGGAAGGTTAGTTTAGGCACTCCATCCCTGAGGGCTGCATCAGCTTATCTTTCTAGAAATCCCAGCTATAAGCTAGATCGGTATAAATAGGGCATTAAGCAGCAATAACAGAGATAGCATCCATGAGTTTTTTAATCCATCCTTTAGCATCGCCTGACTCGGACAAGGTGTTTCCTTCCTTCGCAATACCCGGCCAGGGCAATGTAGCTATCCCAATAAGATATGAAAGCTGGGCCACACCTGAGCAAGGAACTTATACATAGAAGTAACAGTAAATGTGCAAGATTTGGACCACTGCCATTTCCTTAAACCATCAATCAACAAATTGAAATAGAGATATCGGTATCTTCCAATCTGCCACAAGGATCTAGTCGCCAGTATCTTTGCCTTCTTCCCAACTTATCCCAGCATTCCTTGTAAGCGTTGCTATCACTATTTCTCCCTCCGGTGGCCTTGAGGCGTCTCGATCAATCGGTGTATCCGCCACAGGACACACCTCCTTCTCTCAACCATCCGAACAAGAAGATTTTAGCACTAACCCTCCTGCAGCTTTCTTTCCGACCGAAGTACCGCTTTTCTTTGCACTACTTTCGAACCGTATCAGGAACAAGAGCTTATGCGTTGCTTTCTTTTCGCAGTACCCGCCCCCAGGGGTCATTACTTGATGAAGAGTGCTTCCCCTTTGAGCACCTTATCTTGGCCATCAATATAATTAATCCATCCTGCCTGTCTAGATATTGCTGTTAATACACAGGTTGATTGTATGACTATGGCATAGTGAGTTCTGGCTCCTAGCTGACATACTGAATACAGCATCGAAGCGGGTCTATCTTATTCCGATGTAACGATTCCATTGAATATTGTGATAGCATCCTTGATTTCAGCTAGCTATTCTCAGTGATATGCTTGCTCCTCTTGGATTTCATTCCATGATAAGTATGTATTGGAAGTTGGAATGCCTAAAGTATTGGTGCATTAGGGTCCTCTTAAGCCTTGTTTCCTTCTTGATCTTACCTTTCCGTTGCTATCACTCGCTCTAGCCTCTCCTGGCCAGAGCTCCCTCTATCAACAACACCCTCACGCGATTGATTCCCTGGATAAGTATGGCTCATATAAGGTATCCTGATCATAGTAATTGTATCATATCTCCTTCTCCTATTGATCTTACCATCCCTCGAGTCCAAGTCTCGGGATGGCGCTTATTAAGGTCCTGTTTCCCCTTGACAGGATCTTCCAGTTCTGGTATCCCTGAAGAGCATTTCCTAGTATGTATTTACTAACCTTAAACGATAGGAGCCGTATTTAGATAGATATCCTATAAATCTATTGATTTTCATTAGCTTGTAAATTCCTTGTGTGAAATAACTCAGAAATTCATTGTGCTAAACTTGTATCTATGCAGTACTGTTTAATGTGGAAGAAGTGTTTTTGTTACTAACAACATAGAAACCATGATACCAGTGCATAAGCATGAAAAACGCACTTTGTGATCAGATTGATCAAGGTTGTAGTCATTCGAATTTACTACTTCGTTAAATGATGGCTGTTTAAAGGTGTCTACCATAGTTTGTTTGGACAATGTCCTTAGTAATCAGGTATGTGACCTTCTTATAACCCACGACATCGGCATGATAGGTGTTAAATACATCCAGTGATGGTGGAGCTAAATCAGCAGGTTTTATATATGGATCCCAAGGTATATACTTATACCAGACAGTACAAAATAACCCTGCGTATACTAGAAAAGCAAAATAACCGTACACATACGACTTAGAATTCTCATCATAAAATGGTATTACTACTTCAACCAACTTGTTTATGATTTCACGTTTCAAAAGGGATTTCAAACCAAGACCGCTATGTGAGAATCGCTGAATAACGTCAAAAGTATCCCTTAAGTAAATATTATCGATAAAAAACAAACCTAGCGAATCATTTATTTCTTTAAACTTATCAAATATATACATTTATATTGTCGCCAGCCTACCTGAGCGTGGAACAAATATTTTATATATACATATTCCATAACTAGAGTTCCATAATTGTGAAACGTGGTATATGGTCGTACGCTAACTCCTATTTGAAAGTCGTGTGGCTCTCTAACAAACATGGAAAACAAACCTATCCTCGGCATCCAACTGTTATAAAAGAATGGAAGCACAATTGTTGTTGGACCTATAAACCCTATTATTTTGGCAATAAAACCATTTAGACCTCTTTGATCTAAATTGGTAAATGTTTTTCGATTTTTCACAAATCTATCAATAGGTGAATTCAAGTAGGAAGTCCAACCACTGTTGGAACTATCTCCACCGTTTGAACTACCACCACCCCATATAAAATGGTGGATTATACCATGATCGTCGTGCTTAGGTGCACTAGTTTTCACATTTGGATTTGTTCCATCATTAGTGGAACTAGAACCATCATTAGGGTTAGGGGAAGTAGAAGTAGATGCATCATTACTGCCACTAGATGCATCATTGTTGATAGGTTCTTTAGCTCCTTCCTCATCCGTTATATCTTTTTTCTTGGATTTCTTATTATTGTGGAGTTTTTTATCATCATCTTTTTCCCCGTCTCTATTGTATAACGAATTAAGTATCTTCTTAATGGATTGAAAGAATTTCTTCATGATAACAGTATTTTCTATTACTCTCTTATTGGTGGATTTCCTCCGCTTAATTTCGAAATTTACCCAGCCTTTTGAGTACTAGGATCTCCCCCTTATCCTAGCAGATCGGTACCCAGACCATATCCTTGGGCAGCTCGGATGTATCTATCTTTTCGTTCAGATCACATCATCTCGAGCGCGGAATCTTATTAGTGGATCAGAAGACTATGGTGACCCGTAGATCTTCAGATGTTGATTTGCAGAGCAGGGCCGGAATGCGGGGATTGCATTCTTCGAAAAGTATCATATCTTCTTTCCCTAGGGAGAAAGCAGAAACCAGAAACGAGTGGAGGTTCGATCTCTCACCCAAAGCAATTGGGGCTGGTGGAATCTTCCCCTATAGACTCCGAAAAATCATCGTGTACCTTTCCCCTATAGACTCCGAAAAAGCAGCGTGTACCTTTCCCTAAATCCTTCTCCCGTGCATGCTATTCTCGTGTTCCGTGATTAGAAAAGACCTGTTTCTTGTTTTCTTTGAGGTAATAAACGAGCTGTATCCCGCTTTGCCTATCTTGATGTGGAATCTATCGTTGAGCACCCATGAATGCAGGTAGAAGGTGTTTTTTCTTAACTCTTTCCAGGCCTCAGCTTGATTGGACTTCGTCAGCTCTTGTCGTTCAGCTTCCTCTCTCCTCTCTCATCTTGTCTCTCCGTAGACGGCGTTAAAAAGTAAACAGACTTAAAGCAAAGTAGGTTCGATCCTTGTGTTCTATTATATGAAGTAGAAGAAGAAAGAGCCGGGGGGATGGTCTTGGCACCCATGGGTTAATGGTGAAAGCGCTCAAGGAAATAGGGAATGGAATATTCAAATCGATCAGAAGTGCTATGCTTTATGTAATCAGGCTGAAGGCTAACATCTCGCGAGTAGGCCGAGCTAGGATAAGAATTCCAATCAAAAAAGAAGTATGAATTGGGCCCAAAATCACTACTTTACTACCTATGTCGCGTGTCGCGCCACCTAGTACGATAGACTTTTTGCGGGAAAAGAGCAGGTTTTGCCCCAACTTGGACCCAGGGAAACCAAAGAAGAGCTAGTTTCGCCCTGTTTAGTTAGCGGTGGATGAGCTGATTTCTTTTCACTCCTGTTTCAGAGATACAAAACAAAAGTAAAGTGTAGAACGCAATGTTTGAGCTCCAGGCTTTTACGATTCTTCCGATTGACTTCTCTTCTCTGCTCCTAGCTCCGAATGCCAGTATGTAGAGAAGTGATGGAAAGGGTTGTGCTCTTTCATTTGAGAAACTTCCAACCAAAATAGGAATGTTAGAACAGAATATTTAGATACAGGTCCCTTATGAATACTGTACTGAGTAAGATTCATTGAAGAAATGCTTCTCCGAAGCAATAAGTTTGTGGCACAAGCATAGTCTTCTGCTAACCTAGCCTTTCCCATCTTTCTATTAAAACGAATGTAGCTAACGTGAACTAAAAGCAAGCTCTTGTTCGAGGAAGTAGAAATTGTTAGTTGTTGCTAGCTTGAACTGAGTTGTTCCTGTTGGTGCTAGGGTTGCCAAGGGAGTTGTAGCGAGATGCTGCTAATGCAGCTATTTCTGATGTCCGGACGATGCAGCGGAAGTGAAAAGAAAAAGATATGATGCTTAGACCGTTCAGACAGGGATGATGGATTTCTAGATATAGGGTTTATTTGAATGTCTGGCCAAATGCTTACTTTCGTTATGCTTGTCCTGCAAAGCTGGATCTATGGTTCGGTTGCTTTGAATGTCTGTTCCGCCTCTGACCCGGCCCTTACCTCTTTCTTGACTCGGTTTTTCGCAGGGGCATCGAATTCTTTGACAAAAGAAACGCCAGTTTCAAAAGGAATGGCACCGAAAGGTGTCAGATGATGATTGAACTGAACTATCTGAATCTGAAACCGCCGACCCGACTCGTGCTTTTTTGGACTCCGCTTTTGCAGGATCCTGTGAGGCATCGAATTCTTTGGCAAGTCTCTTCTTGCTAGTGTTGTACGCGTTTTATTCCTTCGCCCGACATGCTTTCGTGATAAAAGAATCATAGCAACATAGCGTGAGGTTCCATAGGTTGATGAGCCTGATCAGTCGTGTAAGCTATTTACTACAGCCGTCTTAGATGGCCCCAGGTATCCTCTTCGGCTTGATCTTTCCTTTGCTTCGATCGCCAACTTGCACTTCCTTATTCCACTATTGCGATATCTTTGTCCTGGACAAAGACCAAGAGCTGGTGCAGGTGAAAGAATAGCTTATGGGGCTGGAGTCAAAGGAGCTTTCATAGACATAGAAATCATAATAGAAAGAGCAGGCCTGCGAGCAGCGAGTGCCCTTTGTAAGTTGCGAGCCTGCCTTACCGCCCCCCCCCCCCTTTCTTTTTTGAATTAGAAAGAAGGGGATGAATTAGAAAGAAAGAGATCAGGTTATTTATGATCGGAGAAAAGGAAGGGGCGTGGTTGATGTGTCACTGGGGAACCCGTAGGAAGGGGAGACGACCGGCCTCATTCACATCTGAAATCGCCAACATGAACACAAACGAAATCGTCTGAATTTCGTATAGAAAGAAAAAAAAAAGGAAACAAGTAAAAAAGCGTGGTCCCCGGGGATAGGTACTTCGTCCGGCGCGGTATCATTGCTGAGCGATCGCTCGCTATCTGGAAATGGAGTGTTAGTTTCAAATAGAGATTGTGTGGGTGTGAAGTGTACTGAAGATCGAGGTTTTTCTTCTTACTAACTTTGTCAAAGAGGCTAAAAAAACAATAAATGACCAACGAAACTTCGAGTGAGTAGGATAAGGAGGAGTAGTCGGAGGATCTGAGAAGGGAATTAGAGAAAAAAGAGCAGCAGCTCAGTAATAACACCTAGGCTTTTGAATTAACTCTGCGATTTGGAAGACGGAGGAAATGAAAGTAGAAGAAGTTATCGAAACTCGGAACCACATGTTCAATCTTTTTTTAGCGGTTTCCCCAGAGATCTTTATCATTAACGCAACCTTCATTTTGCTCATTCATGGAGTTGTATTTAGTACCTCTAAGAAAGATGATTATCCACCGTTAGTTAGTAATGTGGGTTGGCTTGGATTACTTAGTGTTGCGCGCCTAGGAGGGCAGCGCGCTTGGGATGCGGAGGAGCTATTATCGCCCAGCTCCCTAACCTAATGCGGCCGGACCGCAGGGAACCTTAGCATGGGGGGACGTCCTAATCCTTTTGCCGCCGCAAGGCCGGCTAATCGTACGCAGCAGGAGCAAGGGAACTCCCCTGGTTCAGGAAGGCACATGAGTCCGAACGCTATTATGAATGTGCGACCGACACTACACTACGTAGGTACCTGTGCATGCAGGTGAGGCGTCGGTCGGTCCTAGAAACGGCGGCAGCTAGCGAGGAGTTAACGACCGGACGTGCTGCAACCTAGGGATCACCAGGCAGCTCTTTCGCTCTATAGGGATATCGGGGGGGGCATAGCACAATTCTTCTTGGAGGAGGGTTTTGGTTTGCCCAGGTGACTGATCCTGCCATAATATACTCCCGCCAATTCTATTGCACCGGCAACCGAAGTCGAACATACATACGACGATCTTCATGCGTGAAGGGACGGGAGGAAAGAAAGGGCGGTAGATGATAATGCGAAAGGGCGCCGCGTCTGGCTTGATAGTAAAGCCAAAGAAAGACGCCCCAAGACAAGATACAACTGTTGGGAAGGGGACATGATCAATAGAACCTGGCTGGATCCGGGCTGGGATAGTGGCGCCCATTCCTAACCAGTTCTGAAAAGGTTCGCTCATGCTGGAGGTACTAACCACTTAGTGATCGGTCCGCTAGTTCACGCAAATCCGAAGAAGTTATCACGGACGAGCCACATGCAGGGAAACTTGCACGTGTGGTTCTGGCCGGGCTTTCCTTCGGTATCTAATAACCTTGCTTCTGCTCGCCGCTGGCGCACCTCTCCTAACTATTGCCCATTTATTCTGGAATAATTTTTTTAGGAGGGACAATTTTACATATTTCTGCCAAATCCTTCTATTATTAAGTACGGCTGGTACCATTTCGATGTGTTTCGATTTTTTCGAAAAAGAGAGGTTTGATGCTTCTGAATTCATTGTATTAATTCCACTTCCTACTCGCAGTATGCTCTTAATGATCCCGGCTCATGATTTAATTGCCATGTATTTAGCTATTGAGCTTCAAAGTTTATGTTTTTATGTGATCGCAGCATCAAAAAGAAAGTCTGAATTTTCCACGGAAGCCGGCTCAAAATATTTGATCTTAGGTGCATTTCCCTCTGGAATATTATTGTTCGGGTGCGACCGGACTACTACCGATCAATTTTTTGGAACTTATTTATAGACTTGTAGAGACCCTCTACGTAGTTGTAATTCTAGGGCAATCGATCCACTTTCCCCATAGCCCTAAGGCTGTGTCTCGATCTCCTACGCGCGAAAGATAAGATACGGGAGACGGGGTCCTATGGTATGGGTCTTCGACCCTTGGTCTAATTCCACGACGGAGAGTCGGCGTGGCGTAAAGTGAAGATTGGGGGGAATAGAGCGAAATCCCCGTCTGGGGTATTCCGAAGGTGTAACCTAGGCAACGAAAAAGGGGCCCGATACTTCAACTAAAGGAGCGACCTGTTGGTTCACCAAACCCCGACCCAGTGTCACACGTTCTCCAGGTCCGAAGGGATCCAGTGCCCAACTACCGACTCCTCCCGGAATTGCGTTATCGGAGCCGAGCCAGGAATAGCCGTTAGTGGACACCTACCACTTTTCACCGGTTAGAGAGGCCCTCTTTAATACATTAAGAAAATATGTTCACAGGGGCCAGAAAGACTCGGTCATAGGAACTTAGACCACCTACGCGCTGGTAAACGAAAACCACCTCGACCGGATCTACCGAACGAAGAAGGCCGCCCCGTCGAAAGAATTAACACGCCAAAAGGGCCACCAGCTTTCCCCCAAAAAGGGGAGATCCGCTGCTTACTGCTCACGGAAACATCCGACCTTATGGTCAAGTCGTCCGCCTATCTTTCTGATCTCATTCGTTTTCCGATCGCATAAAAAGTCATGAGATCAAAAAAGAAATGTGAGAATGTAGTTACAGATGTAAAAAAAGTCAATATCTCGTTCTCTTGTTCTTAAATCATGAATTGGATGATGTGCGTTTCATCAAGTATGAACATATTGCATTTTTTGCTATGCAATTTCAGTACCGGATCGACGTCCATTTATTTCTGTGTCCTCATCCGCGTGTATGTCTGTGTTAGATAGGCTCTGGAAGGCCTTACTTTACTAACAGGTAGGGCGCGTTACTTTTATTCTTTTTTTGCTGCTTACCCGCATGTTTAGATTATTTACTTGCCCTTTCACTTTTTCTTCGGCTGTCACCAACTTTGTTCAATGCTAGTCCCTAACCCATGAATAAGGGCTCCGCTGGCTACCGGGTTCAGAGAAGTTTGTAAGCTCTTTCTCTTTTTTCGTTTTTCGCCACCTCCTGTGTCTTTCCGTTTAAGGTCTTTAATTCGGCATTAGCTTCGTTAGAGAAAGCCATGCGTGAACTACAAAGCATGGGATCCTGAACACCACGAAAGAAAGCGTACTACTTTTCAATAAGGTCCGACTTCAGAGAGGAGAGACATGAACTTGTTTTAGGCGTAGAAAAGGCATACGGTATGAAAGATTGATTGAAAAGAGGTAGGGACTGGTCTCGCTGCTAAGGGAGAAGGAGACCTCTGTCGGAGCAAGCTAAAGAGCCCACTTTATATCGTCGATTTCAGGTAAGGCACTCGATCAAGCCTATACATCCGGGAATTTAGCTCCAAACCAAAGACGACTTGCTTTGCTGCATTTCTTGGGCCGGGGCTTTACTTGATTTTGGCGAAAGAAAGGCCATATGATCTACTTTCTGGTGCCGGTCCCTTCACAAAGATAGCCCCTTCTTGCTCTTATTCTTATTCTTATTCTTATTCGGTGGAATACAAGAGTTCTGAAGCTCCTTTCTTTCAAGTGAAAGTTGCCTATCTTTCTTGGTTCGGAATCCAATCCAGTTGAAAACAAACAATTGCCCGATGGCAAAGTCAGATGAAAGGCTAGGAGTGTAAACCACGTACGAGCGTGGCGCAGAAAGCGAAATGTTTTGCAGCGAGTCAAGCGTAATACGATCAAAAGGAAATGGGGTCGATGCTAAAACTCAAACAGTTCCCCAGAGGGGGCCCCGGGTTGAAAGAGCGAGCTACATTCTTTCATAGAAGACAGAAAATAAGAGGACTGATGCTTTCTTACTTCATCTTAATATAGGGATTATAGCATTGGAATTATGGAATTTGAATGGATTGAGTACATCAAGATGAAGAAATTAACGTAATAAGCGATATTCTCAAAAGATTCGGTCATGCCAGAAACCTCAGTGTGCATGGCACTAAAAAAGGGTACAAAGAACCTGAGATGCAAGTAATGGCTGAATAGCCGGGGAAACACTAAATAAAGACAAGTGTCATCCGGACTTACTTGATTGATTGAATCGAGAGATGGAAATGCCATTGAGAGATTAGAAGGGATAGAGAAAACGTCAGATAGAGGTCGTGCTTCTGCTCAGTCCAAAAGAACAATCTGAGTGAGGATAAGGTGGTTTATGTTAGGGTCCGAGAAAGCAACTTGACATGCCAATCCTAACAAGAATTCCACTCTTTCTGGTCATGTCAGAAACCACCTCTTGGAAAGCAGATCGAAAGCCAATCGTTTCAGAAGATGATGACCCTCTTGTGCTCCTACGTTCCTGCTAGTTGGTGGATGAAGAATAGGAGAGAGCTTGCTTGAGTAGAAGATAACCCGCGAGAAGGATGTTTTGTAGCGCTTTCTCATACAAAAGGAAAAGGCGTCACGACCGAAGATAAGGAAAGATCCCAGCTTTTCATTGCTCTGTCGCGCCACCCCTCCTCCCAGAGCCGGTTCTTATCCATATATTTTTCAGCTAAAAGATACGGTATATATATCAATGAAAGCTGGCGCCTTTGGTTCTTGGTACGACTGGTACTTTTTCTCATTTATCGGTCTAGTTGGAAAAATTTCCCCTCAAAGATCAAGTTTTTCTTATATATTATGCTGCGCCCTTGCCCTTAACCTTCCTTTCTCTTCTATAAAAAGGCTGGACGTCAAATGTAACTGATGCTTATATTCTAAATATGACAAGCAAGAAACCTACTATTGCCGTAAACAAAAACCCAAACATTAGTAACTAACAGAGCTTTCCTATTCTAACTATTTCCCTATAAACCATGATTGATATACCAATCAAAAAAGACTTATGAAACTAAACTATTCTATTGATTTATGCCCGTGCTTCTTCTTCTGTTTTTGTACGCAGAAGGATGTCTAGGAGGAACAGATCACTGAGGTTAAGGATGAGAAGGTGAAAAGTGAAGATAGAGAATAGATGCCATGAACAAGTGTATCAATTCAAGAGTTAAGGAATACTATTGGGAAGATTGGGCATTGGGTTCATCTTGTTATTGACCATCCCTTTTCAACACATATCTTTTAGTATACGTCTTTTTTAGTTGCTTAAAGATTTCAGATATTGCTTTTTCTGTTATAGGAAGTGTTGCGTTCCCCTTTAGGGTGTTTGTCAGTGGCGTCACCCGATAGGGTGTGTGCCCGGAAGAGAGAAGAAAAACATGTTGCTTGCTATTTCTGGTTGAAGAGCTATTTTTTCCTATCGAACAGGAATTCCGAGGGATGTTTTTTGTTGTCGATTTGTAGCAATAGAAAGATAATGGAAGTGATTGAATAAGTTGGGTCATGAGAATGGAAGTTGGGTCATGTTGATACTAGATCCATGTCTTGATTATTCGACTTTTCCATTCCAATGCACAATACTATGCATTCCATTCCAAAGAGCGGTTTCGGTGGGTTGATACGATTTCCACTTTGACGGTCCTAAGTTGGCATTCTTTGCAGATAACTTCCATCTCGCCATAGACGAAAAGTACCCAATTTCATGCCAAGAGACCATGTAAGGGTTGTACGACCCATCCATATGATAAAAAGACTCACAAGCCTAAGAGCAATTCCTTCCTTCCCTATCATTAATTAAGGACTGGCTTGCTTCGAGAGAAAGGAAATCTGAATTCCATAGTCGTCTTCCTCACGAGCTGGAACAACTAAAGGTGTAGGTTGGAAACATACTTTTTTTCCGTTGGATTGTGCTCCAGAGAATGGAATAGTAACACGCGCTCCCGAGAGGCGGCATTAGTTTATGGTTCGAAAGCACGAGTCACTCCATCCAGCTAGACTTGCATTGATATAGACGATTTGAGCCTTTGAATTTACTTACTACAAAACAAGCTATGTTCTCCTATATATTTCCTTGGGCTCGCTTTACAAAAGAAAAACAAACTACTCCTCTTGATGTGGTCAGAGCGAAGTACTAATAGGCACAGAAACAGCAGGAATATCTTTCATTCATTTCATCTGTATGGTATGACACGACCTCTTTTTGCTCCCCATTTCGTTGGAACTGAGGCCTCTGTCTACCGGCCCGAAAGGAGGGTCTCATGCTTGTAAACTAGCATATATCTTGCACAGAATGAACCTTCCTTCAGTCACAACGAGAAGCACTATCGGGGTCTGAACGAATAGAAAACACAATCAACACTTCATATCAAAGTCAACCAACGTTTATCATATAGAGCGGAATCTTCATTCTAATTTGATTAGCCAACCCTCCCTCGAGTCGTATGCTTTCTGATCACTCTCCTATGCTGGTTACTTTTCTTTCAAACGTTACGTCGTTGCAGGTCCTCGCCCTTCAGGTTGAAGGAGATGTGTACTCGACTTCCTTTAAGTAAGTGGTGGCCCATAATAGTAGAGATGTATAACAACAGTAGCTTAACCAAAGGGATAGACTTGAACTCTTCCACACCCCCTTGCCAGAGGTTTTAAGAGAACAACCTTTTGGGGATACCAATTCCACCCATTCGCAGCAAAGGAACTAGCACTTTCTTAAGCTTTCCACCGTTCTTGCTTATTCCCCTTACTTACCCAATGAAAGATATAGATTGGAAATTGGAAGATGGTCGTCCATAGTTATCTTGTTGAAAATACCCTCCCTTACTCATCAAAACGTTGGAAGCGACTTGAGATATCTTTTGGGAAGAGAGAATAACTATAGATGCTCGATATGCATATTGATCAATCGATCTCCGCGTCCTGCCAGTTCGCTAAGTAGACTCACTCTACCGAGGGGCAGAAGAAGATCAAGCCGATAAGGGGAAGCGCGCGGACCCGACTTCTTCCTTTTATGCTGAAACTAGGGCTCCCTCTGGGTAATTCTACCTATCCGTTTGGACCACGTACCTAGATCAAGTCAATCATTTCAATCTAAGTTGTCCTCAGCTACAGCAAAAACAGAAGAAAGCAACAAGTTCTCCGTTTCCTGTTCCCAAAGGGTGTGAATGGAATCAATAATTATATATATATATAAAGTTGACGTAAGCTGTATGCATTCGGTGCCCTCAAGTAGGTACGACTATGGATCATTCTATTCCTTTCCTTTAGGTAGTCCTAAAAAGCAAAACGTAATGGTAGAGGATGAAGGAAACAAAGAATGAAGTCTGCACCTTTGACTACTGATGAACCGCCATTTCGTTCTTTTCTTCTTTGTTCGGCTTTCACAAGCAAGATACCTTGAAGCAGGTGACAGTCTATAGCCCAGGAGAGTACCATTGCTGACATGATACAATTGGCCTTCCTCTTCAGATTTATTTAGAACTTCAAGCGTTCAAGGCAAGGTTGTGCAATCTCTCGTACCTGCGAGAAAAGGGCTTATTTACTACTTTTTATCGATCAATGGTCCACCGGTCCCATCCAATGAGTGGTATCTGAGTATCATAGTATCATAAGAAAGTTCATTTGTACACCCGCTTATCTTTCTATAGAAACTTATCTCTAAATGATTTTTAGATAGGATGTTTCTGGAATTACCCCTGCTACGTAGAATGGGATAGTGTCAACGTCCTTCATTATAGTACCGAAGATGCTCGTAGGCTGGTCGATGGAAAGGATGGCTTTTATTCAAAGAGATGGAGATCCTGGTTTAGCAGCGGTTGCCCGTCCTTGGGTTTATGTCGAGCTTTTCGTATTAAGCACTGGGAGCAGAGAAATCCTAGGGTTGCTTTGTCTTCCTCTTCTGTTCTTAAATATAACTGAAAAGCATCCTGTTTCTTTAGTTGCCTCAAAGCTCAGGATCTCCCCATGTTTCTTCTGGAGATGTGTCAGTGGCTTTGCAATGATGCCGAAATGGCGAACGAAGCGCCTGTAATAGCCGGCCAAACCTAAGAAGCTGCGGACTTCTTTGACTGATTGCGGAGAAGACCAGTTGGCAATGTTCTTAATTTTGTGGGTTTCAGTGGCAACCCCATGCTGGCTGATAGTATGGCCCAAATAGGATAACTGGCGTTGAGCGAAAGAGCACTTTGAGCGTTTGACTTGCCATTGATCCCTTCTTAACAACTCAAGCACTGATTGCAAGTGGATTGTGTGATCTTCAAGAGAGGCACTGTAGACTAAAATGTCGTCAAATAACACCAGGGCGCATTTGCGCAGAAGGGGTTTGTTTGAGAGTGGCGTTCATGGCTCCCAAGAAGGTGGCTGGTGCTCCCGCGAGGCCGAAGGACATGACCTTGTACTCGTAGTGCCCTTCCAGAGTCTGGAAGGCTGTTTTGAATTCATCGCCAGCTGCCATACGAATCTGGTGATAACCAGCTCTGAGATCGGGTTTAGAAAACCATGAGGCACCAGACATCCAGGAGTTCTTCGACTATGGGCACTGGATACTTGCTGACGACAGTCATCGCATTTAGACAGCGATAATAAATACATAAACGCCAGGAGAAAAAAAAATATAAGATTTTTGGTCATAGAACCCCTGGTACCAATGTTTATAGAACTGTCCAGAATTGATAAAGAGAAGCAGCTTTGAAGTCATGGAGAACGAAAATAGGACCCTGGCTCGAGCCCATCTAGTGATTAAAGGTAAAGTGCTTCGGTACATTGGTGCAGGGGAATGCGTACCTACGCCTTTTAACTACCTTGGGGAGAGCGGACTCGCTGATGACCCTCCTTGGGAAACAAATGAAGTGGGTGGATTGGAGTTCGTCTCCGCCAATTAGAGATACGGTGCTGACCCAAGCTGAGTGAGTGAAGGCTCCGGCTTGACCTACTAGCTGTTTGCTATCAATAAATAACTAGCTGACAATATGCTATGCTTACTCTCCGAGCACTAAAGCTATCGAGAAGTGATGCAACAAAGGTTGTTGAAGGTAAAAACCGTCAAACAGAGAAATCTTAATCGTCAGAACAACGCTGAACCTAACTTGTACAAGAGTTGGTAAGAAAGTGCAAACGTTGAGTAAGAAATCGCCATAGGGCGGCACAAACAGAAAGAAAGGCTTCTGCCAATCGGAATAGGAATGCGAAATCCCAGTAAAAGGGTGTTCAGTCGAAGATAGGAGGATTCCTTTGATCCATACCGTCATCTGACGGACTTCCTGCTGACTTCGTCAATTGCTCTTTATCGCTTAATAGAAGGGAAATTTCATGAGATAGATGAAAAAATGAATATCAATCGAGAAAAAGCTTAAATAGACACAATTCGTAATAGATACAATTCGTAAGGAAGAAGTGATCAAAAGTACGAGGTCGGCATAGGAGATATGATGTGTCGGAGGCAGAAGGCACGGAGAAGTCAAGATCTTCCAAGATAAACCCATTCCGATGCCTATAAAATCAGGTGCACCGCGTCTATACTACAAAAGTGTGATAGGTTTCTTCGTATTTCTTCCGCCGACATCGCTTTCTTATTCCTAACACAATTGTTTAGCTAAGTTTGCTAACGAATCAGGGAGAATCAACAACGAACACCGCATTTTGAAAAGGAGACGTGATTTATTCCTACCGTCCTGAACACGTCTAGAAACAGCAACCTCGTACATAATACCATTTCGCATTACAGTATCCACTTTCAAGTCGGGGTGAAACTTACTAAGATGTTGGGTCATCAGAATACCATCGAATCGACTCATGTTATGAAAGTAAATAATTAGTGACTTTCTTTGTTTGCTTACAACAGAAAGTATTCCATTTATGAATGCTTGGAGTACACAATCACTTCGATCATAAAATGATGGGTGCGTATTTATGTATTCGTGGGAACTATAATGATTAATATAAATCTTTGATAGTTTCTTGTCTGAATTGACAGTCATAAAGGCGGCTGCATAAGCGTGGTGGCGGGGAAGATTTTGGATTCTATTATCTCCGCGGGAACATAGTTCCGATCCAACAAGGGAATGGTTTCAATGTCACCTACAAGGAATACTGATGGTTTAGGAGGTTGCCCTTTATAATCAGGGTCTGCTTCCAGTTCCTTAAGGTATTTATCCATTTTTAGCTTATTCTTATTTGGAAGTTTGGTAATGTATGATGGGAATCTGGAATTATTTTTACATATAGGTTCTTCCGCATGATTTTCCATATCACTTTGTGAAAAAAAGAGATCTCATTAATGCTTCTAAAAATAGTTATAGCAATCCCTCGCCATCTGAGCCAGAACGAATCCCAGTCAAATCTCTAAATGCTTTTGGCATTCTTTTCCCTCGCATTTCCCTAATTCTTTTATTAATATGGGAATGGGAGCAAATGAGGAGGCATCGAGTCGAAGAAATGAATTGCTCTTTGGCTAGTGGAAATGGGGTTCTTGTCGTCAACGAAGTAACTGCTCTATTTGGAGAGTGGAGCCAGCCTCAAAGCCGCCTTGGTTCTATAGTAATCTCTCAGCGTTTGAGTTGACTAATCCGATGGTACTTGAAGAAGAGTGAAACGACGAGATTTCCTTATAGGAGGAGAAAGGGATTCCTGTTGCTTTTGGGTGGGTCCAATCAAGGTACGAAAAAACTCTTTTCCCACGGCTCACTAATACGATCCTATCTTACCATTCTTCTATCCTTCTTCATCACGGGACAGAAGCATAACGCTGATCTATGGACGAAGGAAGGTATCAGAAAATGCATTATGACCTAGACCTAAACCAGGCTGATATTGAACAGAGGAGGAGTTCTTGTTACTACTTCTCGCTGGCACCAAAAGAAGTTTCGCCTGATTCGGACCTTTTGTGGTGGTCTGCCGAGGACAGCACCTAAAAACAACCCTTGTGCCATGGAATATTCCCTTTTACGATTGGAGAACCTGGCTTTGATGACATTCCTGAGGAAGGTATTTCCCCTACTAGGCTCGTTGCTTCGCTTATTAAAGATCAGAGAAGCGAATGCCTCTCGTAATTGATTGAAAAGTGCTCGCCTCTAGTTCCGGCAGATGCCTGCCATGTACCATCCGTGGAGGAAGTAGTGGGTTATTGGAAGTATAGGATTATTTCTCAAGTGTCACCAAGGATACACCCCACTTACTAAATAGGCCTGTG
>NW_028260387.1:0-2500 GCF_056163025.1 Triticum urartu | reverse complement strand
CTACTTTGAAGTCCGGGTCTGAACAAACTACTTCTCCTGCTACCAAAACAGAGAAATAAGGAAATAAGATGGATTCGTCTAATAAAATACCCATTGCCTGTAGTTGAAGAATTGTTGGATGAGTTATCTTGTGCTGTTTGGTTTACTAAGCTGGATCTGAGAGTTGGTTACCATCAGATAAGATTACATGAAGCAGACGAATACAAAACGGCATCAAGACCCCACGTCACTATGAATTTTAGGCTATTTGGGCTCACAAATGCACCACCCACCCTCCAGAGTGCTATGAACACAATTCTGGCTGAGCTGACTAGGGTTTGTGTACTTGTTTTTGTTGATGACATCTTAATCTACAGCAAATCCTTGCAAGATCATGTCACCCATTTGCAGCAAGTATTTGACCTTCTGAAGCAGAATCAACTATATGTGAAGTTGAATAAATGTTCATTTGCTCAACCACAGTATAGAATACCTGGGTCATGTCATTAGTGGGCAAGGGGTGGCTACAGACTAAAAGAAGATCCTCACAGTGAAAGAGTGGCCTACTTCCAAGTCAAGCACATTAGAGTTTGGGCTTAGCAGGACAGGCGTTTCATTCACAGGAGCTTAGCTCATTTGACTGCTCAAAGACTTAAAACACCAATGCAGCACAAAGCTTTCCTTTCCTCAAGCTCATGGGATTACAATATACCATCCAATAAAGGCTCAGAGAATAGGGCAGCTGATGCACCACTATCTAGATTACATGAGCCAGATGAACTCAATGCCATTACTTCCTGTCAACCACAATGGCTCACTGATATTGTTGCAGGGTACAGCAAAGACACATTCACCAGAAATTTACTATCTGAATTGGCAGTCCTGAGCACTCACAAGAATAGCAAATATCATTGCATAATGGGGTCATTCGATATAGAGGAAGAGTATGGGTTGGTGCAAACTTCTAAATGAAAAAAAACATCTTGCAAGCACTTCATGCCAGTGGTATTGGTGCCCACTCTGGCATTACTGCTACTTATCACCGCATCAAGGCACTATTTGCTTGGACAGGAATCTTTCAATCAGTGGAATCTTTTGTCAACAAGTGTCAAATCTGTCAGCAAGCTAAGGTAGAACATTAAAAACTCCTGGCCTCTTCGATCCTCTACCCATTCCTGATGAAGCATGGTCCATTATCAGCATTGACTTCATCACTGGATTACCAAAGTCCCATTACTATGATTCAATTCAGGTGGTGCACGAGACAAGCCAAACAAACAGAAACCGAATTAATACCGAAGAACACAAGCTGTGGGCCGTAAAGTGGAAACGGTTGCAGGCCAAAGCTGTCCCCCTTTGCCACTAGACTTGAATCTTTAACCATCGGAATACCCGGTACTCTCTCTACACAAACAGGCAAGATAGTCTTATCTTGAACTCTGTCCCTTCTCTAATGATTGACAGGTTTAGTGCCTGGTAGTAAGGGTATTTTGTGGTCTATTGTCCTCCTAGGAGGTCACTCTGTAGGCTCAGCAAACAATTCACTGAAGCCATTCAAGACCGGTTGCAGGGCAGACAGACCATTGACTTGACATGACCGTAATACATACAGAATAGGAAGGATAAGCTATAAGATAGAGATCCGGATTGTTGTGCTCCGGAATAAAGAAGAATACCATCTTGTCTAATCAAATACGAATACCATCTTATTGATTTAGTCAGCTTGCATCAACACATAAGATGTGATATGAGTAGTGGAAATAAACTCTTCTTTGATCACTTGAAACCATAGTAGAAAGCATCCAAAACAGAATGAAATGCTGTTCAAAAGAAGAAGCTACCTGGCCCAACCACTACACCATTTTGCCTAATGTGTGACTACCCATATCAGTTACAACATCTTCCGTTTCCAAGTTTTCAGTGCCTTTTTCTTATAGTATACAAAATAGGATTCTGGATTGCTCTTCATTTCGTTCAATTTATCCCTTGCTTTTCAACGTATATATATTAACCCGCCTTGTTTACCTATTTCTTCTACAATTCACATGACTCATTGAAACCAACTTTCTCCTTCCTACATTTTATCTCTACAGCAGTTATCCTGTATAATGATTTCTTTTTGGTCGCTACTCTCCTAACCGACGAGTCGGAGAGGATACGAATGTCCATTCACCCTACCACCCATCTTCCTTCTAGCTTCCTTGATCAACGACGAGTAAAGATCCCGGAAAAGATCCAAGGGAGTACAATACACTTTATATTCACGTCTTGAATAATGAGGGGGGTAAAGAAGAAAGTCCGATTTCTCTCTCCTTGCGGATATGCCCTTATTCAGCTCTTGAAAGAAAGAGAGATAGAAAGAGAGAATGATCAAACTCAACTAGACGGCAGTTCCTCTTGTTCAAACCTCTCTTGCCGAGTCTTCTCCTCATAGCGAGTTTCGCTCTCGCTTCGCGTGTCCTAAACATAAAAAAAAGAAAGAATTGATTGTGAAAGACAAGTGTTTCATTCCCCTCCCTAA
>NW_028260386.1:0-44387 GCF_056163025.1 Triticum urartu | reverse complement strand
TATGTTACAGCCTCGGATCGTTGGCAACGAACATTATGAAACTGCGCAAAGAGTTAAGGAAACTTTACAACGTTACAAAGAACTTCAGGACATTATCGCAATTCTTGGCTTGGATGAATTATCGGAAGAGGATCGTTTAACTGTAGCAAGAGCAAGAAAAATTGAGCGTTTCTTATCACAACCGTTCTTTGTGGCAGAAGTTTTTACTGGTTCTCCAGGAAAGTATGTTGCTCTTGCGGAAACTATTAGGGGATTTCAACTAATCCTTTCCGGAGAATTAGACGGCCTACCTGAACAGGCTTTTTATTTGGTGGGTAACATCGATGAAGCTAGCACGAAAGCTATAACCTTAGAAGAGGAGAACAAATCGAAGAAATGAAATTAAATCTTTATGTACTGACTCCTAAGCGAATTATTTGGGATTGTGAAGTGAAAGAAATCATTTTATCCACTAATAGTGGCCAAATTGGCGTATTACCAAACCACGCCCCCATTAACACAGCAGTAGATATGGGTCCTTTGAGAATACGCCTCCTCAACGACCAATGGTTAACAGCGATTCTGTGGAGCGGTTTTGCGAGAATAGTTAATAATGAGATCATCATTTTAGGAAATGATGCGGAACTGGGTAGTGATATTGATCCGGAAGAAGCTCAAAAGGCACTTGAAATAGCCGAAGCTAACTTGAGTAAAGCTGAGGGTACGAAAGATTTGGTTGAAGCGAAGCTCGCTCTCAGACGAGCTAGGATACGAATCGAGGCTGTCAATTGGATTCCCCCATCCAATTGAAGACAATCCAGTGGTTTATAGTTGATACAAAGAAAAAGGGAAGAGGGGTAGAAAAAGTTATTAGATAGCGAAGCGAAGTAAGTCCAATGCTATCTAGTAATTTTTCTACCTACTTACCTACTATTGGATTTGAACCAATGACTCCCGCCGTATGAAAGCAATACTCTAACCACTGAGTTAAGTAGGCAATTTATCACCACAAAGGAAGACCCATTACTTCGATCGATTATATATTGAATCCCTTTTCTAAGCAATACCGCTCTGTTATTGGTCTGTTATATACTAAATACTAAACTAAATACTAAACAGATACAGATCAAAGGGGTATCCTCTGGCATTAGAAAATATTCATCTTGACAAGAAATTATCTATATGTTAAGATATCTCTGATAAGGGCTATAGCTCAGTTCGGTAGAGCAACTCGTTTACACGTGCGCCAATGCTTTTCAAAGGAGCTTATTATGCAATGAACATAATCGATCTTATTGCAAAATCAATGTCTTACTTCATAGATTCGAGAGAATAGGAGAACAGTAGCCTGACAAACAGTCGGTTCAGTCCGATTCAGGTGCCAATTCAGGTGCCTAATCAAATAGAACCCTTATGGATTTGCTAGTTGATAAGGTAAATATCCAGCCCACTAAATGCTAGGCGTAATGAGGATAAGGGCCTCCAAAAAACTTCTTTTCGTTCTATGAACTTTAAGGTGTATGAAGTCTCATAGTTAACTCTTGCAGTGGAACGATAGAGACTCCATTTCACTTAGGTTGATTTAATTTAGACCGGAGGCAGACCTAAGTCAAGGTAATCCTCCTTTGAAACACTTTGGTATTGCTCCTAGATAGATCATAATACAAAAAATCAATCAGAGCACAGGGAGCCATCTCATTATCTTTCCGTAAAGAAAAACTATGGTGGACTAACTGATCTTTAAATCAGTTTATGAAAGAGCCCAATGCAAAAAAATGCATGTTGGGTCTTTGAAACAGTTCAAATCATTTCGATAATAATCCGTTTGATCTGTTTTACCGAGAAGGTCTACGGTTCGAATCCGTATAGCCCTAATATGCCCTTTTTTAGATTTTAGGATCTCTATCCTATGTTTTCTTTAGTTTAGTATAGTTTTCATTTTCTCATTAGTATTTGTTTATAGACTGGATAGGCGCCTGCGACATAGAATAGAGATAAAAGCATTACCAAAGGCTCATTCATCGAAAATCAAAATCATACAGACAGGAAAAGAAAAACGAATTTCTATCAAATCAATAGAAGAAAGGATCCTTTCCCTGATTTGAATCCCGTCCTCCTTCAAATAGGATATCTCTAGACTTCCCTATAATAACTGCAATGATTTTATCCATTTTGCGAATTCCTACTTTGTTTTAAGTATATTTATTACTTTGTTTATAGATACATTATGTAAATTGATCAACTTTAAATAGAAAAAATAAAGTAAAGAGTAAATAAGAAAACAGAATATTCTGTCTCATAGTTCTGAAATAGAGTTCTTTATTTTTATTTTATAGTATTACTTCTCATTAATTATACTGCATAGATTAGTCCTACTATCTTAATTAGGTTCTAATTTAGTAGTATTCTCATTTTTATTTAATAGTCTCTTATTATTTTATTATTAAATATTAAATAAAGGATAGAGCTATTCTTTTTTCTAGAGATTCTAGAGAAAGCGAGACAAAGTGAAACGAGAAAGTTTTCTTTATATAAGAATTAGATCTACATACACCATATCTAAATAGAATGGAAATCCAAAAGAAAGGGAGTTGGGATTCCATTGGATGAATCTTTAAAGAAGATGCAGCACAGAGGAAACAAAGGCTAAACTTAAACTAAGCGCTTTTGTTTGAACAAAAAAGATTCTTGTTTCACCGAGGAAAAGAGAGAAGTTCTGGATAAATTGACAATGCTGAATTGAATTGACTAATTTAAGTTCCGCCTATTCCACATTAATGGGAGTACATTATGTTTCTGCTTCACGAATATGATATTTTTTGGACATTTCTAATAATAGCAAGCCTTATTCCTATTTTGGCATTTTCGATTTCAGGACTTTTAGCCCCGGTTAGTGAAGGACCAGAGAAGCTTTCTAGTTATGAATCGGGTATAGAACCCATGGGAGGGGCTTGGGTACAATTCCGAATACGCTATTATATGTTTGCGCTCGTTTTTGTTGTTTTTGATGTGGAAACCGTCTTTCTATACCCTTGGGCAATGAGTTTCGACGTATTGGGTGTATCCGTTTTTATCGAAGCTTTGATTTTCGTGCTTATCTTAGTTGTTGGTTTAGTTTATGCATGGCGAAAAGGAGCCTTGGAATGGTCTTAACTGAATATTTAGACAAAAAAAAAGAAGGAAAAGATTCTATTGAGACAGTTATGAATTTGATTGAGTTTCCCTTACTTGACCAAACAAGTTCCAATTCTGTTATTTCAACTACACCAAATGATCTTTCGAATTGGTCAAGACTCTCCAGTTTATGGCCCCTTCTATACGGTACCAGTTGTTGTTTCATTGAATTTGCTTCATTAATAGGCTCACGATTCGACTTTGATCGTTATGGATTGGTACCAAGATCAAGTCCTAGGCAAGCAGACCTAATTTTAACAGCCGGTACGGTAACAATGAAAATGGCTCCCTCTTTAGTGAGATTATACGAGCAAATGCCTGAACCAAAATACGTCATTGCTATGGGAGCCTGTACTATTACAGGGGGAATGTTCAGTACGGATTCCTATAGTACTGTTCGGGGAGTTGATAAGTTAATTCCTGTGGATGTCTACTTGCCGGGCTGCCCACCTAAACCGGAGGCAGTTATAGATGCCCTAACAAAACTTCGTAAGAAGATATCGCGAGAAATAGTTGAGGATCAAACTCTATCTCAAAATAAAAATAGATGTTTTACTACCAGTCACAAGCTTTATGTTAGGCGCAGTACTCATACAGGAACTTATGAGCAAGAATTGCTCTATCAATCACCATCTACATTAGATATATCTTCTGAAACTTTTTTCAAATCCAAAAGTTCAGTACCTTCCTACAAATTAGTGAATTAGGAGAGGGGCTCTTTTGTGTAGAAAAATAAAAAGCAGGGCAATCTTTCAAACTTGCATCCGAAATGTGAAATATTTATACAAAGAGGGAGAGATGAAGACAATGCAGCAGGGTTGGTTATCTAATTGGCTAGTCAAACATGAGGTGGTTCATAGATCTTTGGGCTTTGATCACCGAGGAATAGAGACTTTACAAATAAAAGCAGGGGATTGGGATTCCATTGCTGTCATTTTATATGTATATGGTTACAATTATTTACGCTCCCAATGTGCTTATGATGTAGCACCCGGTGGATCTTTAGCTAGCGTGTATCATCTTACGAGAATACAATATGGTATAGATAATCCAGAAGAAGTCTGCATAAAAGTCTTTGCCCAAAAGGATAATCCTAGAATTCCGTCTGTCTTCTGGATTTGGAGAAGTGCCGATTTTCAAGAACGCGAATCTTATGATATGGTGGGAATCTCTTATGATAATCATCCGCGCCTTAAACGTATCCTAATGCCTGAAAGTTGGATAGGCTGGCCCTTACGTAAGGATTATATAACCCCCAATTTTTATGAAATACAAGATGCTCATTGAATGATAAGAAATTCATGCTCACTTATACAACACAACTCCAGATTTTATTCAAGTCAAGGAATATTTTTAGGTTCTTTTCCTAGATGAAACGGAATACCTATTTATAATTAATTCCTAATTATACAAAAGCATTCCAGATAGACTGAGCAAAAAAAGGGTTTCATTTGGATTCCCCTATTTTGAAAATCGCATATTAATTTCCTTCATATGAACAGAAAAATAGGATGACTCAAAGAAGTTCTCTACCAGGAACTTTGTACCGCGCACATTACTTAGCACAACTAGGAAAATAAGATAAGATAAAGATAAGCAAGACTAAAAAAATATTCGTCGGAATAGCGGAATACAAAATTAAGAAACGCAAAAAAATAAAGGGGAATCTCACCCCCTTCTTTATCATAAAGAAAAGATATATTTTAAAACTTCTTTAAAAAGAAAAAGAAGTGCCTCTATATTTATATTATAGATTTATCCACTTAGATGAATAAATATTATTAATGAATATGTATCACAATCCATCTCGAGGTATTTGGATCAATACCTATTCGGTGGATCTTTTTTTTTTTTTTCTCTGCCAGGAACCAGATTTGAACTGGTGACACGAGGATTTTCAGTCCTCTGCTCTACCAACTGAGCTATCCTGACCTTTTCTTGTGCATCATCCTAGTAGAGTATTTGTATCTATGTCAATTAAAAGGACTAAAAATTAATTAAAGTATTTCAAATTTTAAATTTGAAAATGGGGGGGGTAGTCCTATGCATTGTGCATGGTTTACTTAAATAAAACTTAAAAATAGAGTGAATAACCAAGATTTCTTGCCGATACTCTAATAAAAAAGAAATCTATTCAATGAATAGGATAAGATCCATTGAGTTCTCTTCGCATTCCTTTGTGAAAGAGTAGAATGAGAAAGCTAATGAATCTTAAACCCATTGCATTGATAAAAAGAAAAAAAAGTGCATTGATAAAAAGAAAAAAAAAAAGAGGATAAATAATAATAATATAGTATAGTTAGGGAATAAAAGAGGATTTGGGGATAGAGGGACTTGAACCCTCACAACTTATAAAGTCGACGGATTTTCCTTTTACTAGAAATTTCATTGTTGTCAGTATTGACATGTAGAATGGGACTCTCTCTTTGTCCTCGTCCGATTAATCCACTTTTTTAAAGATCTCGAAAACTTTGAATTTTAATTGAAGAATTTGATTATTCAATATTCGATTGGAGTGGATTCACAATAATGAAAAAAAAAAATTATGATATGAGTTTTTTATTTCATAATCATTATCATTTCTAATTTCATTTTTAAAAAAGATAAAGAACCTATATTATAATTAGAATATAATATGAGTTCTGTGATTAATCGTTTGCTATGTCAGTATCTATACGTGTTTATTAAATGTATAAGGTATAAAACCCCTCTTTCTCTAATTTAGAACTAGAAGGAATTCCACTAACAACACAACGTAATTAACTCGATTCGTTAGAACAGCTTCCATTGAGTCTCTGCACCTATCCTTTTCCTTTGTATTCTAGTTCGAGAACCCCTTGTTTTCTCAAAACACGGATTTGGCTCAGGATTGCCCTTTTTTAATTCCAGGGTTTCTCTGAATTTGGAAGTTACCACTTAGCAGGTTTCCATACCAAGGCTCAATACAATCAAGTCCGTAGCGTCTACCGATTTCGCCATATCCCCATTTCCCTCTTCTTTGAGACCAGGATTCCTTGTGTAATTTCATCCATCTCTTAGTTTTTTTTTTGAATCATTGAGTTCATCACTCAACGTAGTCTAGCAGTTCAGTTCGACTCTATTTGAGAGACCTCGCTTGCTTATTGCAATTCAGAATTGAATTGATTCTATCCTTGATGTATTTGCAATTCAATCCGAATCAATATATCCAAAAGTTTTTATCTCCCCCACCTCCCGTCTTACTTTTTTATAGTATTCAAAATTATACTATAACGCTTGATATTTATTCTTTTTTTCTAATCAGAATTAGCAATTTTATTTACTCTGACTCTATGTTCCCCTTAGTGAAATATTAATCCTCAAATTATTAACAAATAATAAAGTCTATAATGATCGAATGAAAATACCAATAAATTCTATAATTTTATTTTTTAATATCCTATAGTTAAGCATATCAAGCTAACTTTATCTTTAAGAAGTTTTAGTATTTTTTTATTTTTATAAGTATAACTTCAAATTTAGAACTAGTTAATAGCTAAGATTAATAACTAATATCTGAGATTTTACGGATTTCCTATACTATACCTATTTCTATTTGTTACACTATTTCCGTTATGTAAGCCCACTTAGCTCAGAGGTTAGAGCATCGCATTTGTAATGCGAGGGTCATCGGTTCAAATCCGATAGTCGGCTTTTTTTTCTCTATCGATGTTCTACGAACAAGAATCTCTTTTTTTCCGAATTAAATGGAGAATCCAGGATCTTTTATGTTTTTTACCTTACAATTTTGCTAGATACAAAACAATAAAATAAATAATATATATACAAAAAAAAAAGATTTTGATGAAATTCCATTTTTTGGGGTACTTTAGTTGATTTTACTCTGTTTATCCTGTAGTTTAATTCAGTTTTAATTTCGATGTATTCTGTAATGTAAATACAATGAAATTAATTGTGTAAAATGAAATTTCAATAAAATAAAAAAAGGAGTCTTCATGTCCCGTTATCGAGGACCTCGTTTAAAAAAAATACGCCGTCTGGGAGCTTTACCAGGACTCACTAGAAAAACACCTAAATCCGGAAGTAATCTTAAAAAAAAATTCAATTCTGGGAAAAAGGAGCAATATCGTATTCGTCTTCAAGAAAAACAGAAATTGCGTTTTCATTATGGTCTGACAGAACGACAATTACTTAGATATGTACATATCGCTGGAAAAGCAAAAAGGTCAACAGGCCAGGTTTTACTACAATTACTTGAAATGCGTTTGGATAATATCCTTTTTCGATTGGGTATGGCTTCAACCATTCCTGGGGCCCGCCAATTAGTCAACCATAGACATATTTTAGTTAATGGTCGTATAGTCAATATACCAAGTTTTCGTTGCAAACCCCGAGATATTATTACTACGAAAGATAACCAAAGATCAAAAGGTCTGGTTCAAAATTATATTGCTTCATCGGACCCGGGGAAATTGCCAAAGCATTTGGCGATTGACACGTTGGAATATAAAGGACTAGTAAATAAAATCCTAGATAGGAAGTGGGTCGGTCTCAAAATAAATGAGTTGTTAGTTGTAGAATATTACTCTCGTCAGACTTGAACTTAACGAAAAAAGGAAAGGTTCATAGAATTTTCTTCCCCTTCCCCTTTCCCCGAACTAAATCGCCCTAAGACCATTACCATTAATTTGTATTTTCCCATCAACTAGCTAAAATTGATTAACCCTAGGATTAGGATCCTTTTTTCTTTTTTCCTCTATGTGTATTTTACATACCACAGTAATTTGCTATAGAGAATTTCTAATTTCTATTAAATCAAAATAAGATAATATAAGATATTATATTATTGCTGGAAAAAATTGTTATTTGATTTGATACATTGTGATCCTTAACGTTGATGAATTAAGAAAAACGGAAAGAGAGGGATTCGAACCCTCGGTAAACAAAAGTCTACATAGCAGTTCCAATGCTACGCCTTGAACCGCTCGGCCATCTCTCCTACATAACTTATTATGGAAAATAAACTGAGTGAATAGCGAGTTTTCTTATTCCTGCAGTACAGGTACAACCGCAACCACTCGGGGGTTCCATAGTTCTATTGGAAAAATTCCTTTTGATCTAAGTGGAAGGATACAGGATTTTTTACTAGAAATTGCGCTCGCTATAAAATAAAAGTTTTAATTTGGGTTTTCCCGCAACTAAAGAAAAAGAAAATGGAAGAATTCTTCTTATTGCATAATAAAATAAAGAAACCTTAGAATTCCGTTTGCATAAGATACGCTACACCATACTATCGAAATCAAAAATAGGGTATGAGACAATTAATAACTTTGAAAACACGAAATAGTTGATAACATAAGTTGTTGTTCAGAAATAGGAAAGTGGAATGAAATCCAGTCTTAGTCAAATATTTCATATCTCTTCGTGTCCAAGCAGAAGGAAAAGGATACAATTTGAGCTGAGCGGAAAATCCATATCTCTCTTATCCATTTAAAGCATATGGATTTAGAGTAGAGCATATGGATCAATCTATTTATAATTATAAGAATCGAATGTGTTTGTTTTTATGTTATTTTGTGAAGGAATGAAAACAATTCTATATAGAATGGGTTGGGAATTATGCCTAGATCCCGTGGAAATGGAAATTTCATTGATAAGACCTCCTCAATTGTAGCCAATATTTTATTGCGAATAATTCCGACAACCTCAGGAGAAAAAAAGGCATTTACTTATTATAGAGATGGTGCGATTTGACTCTTTTTTTTGCTTTTTTTTAGCCCTACCTATACCTCAGTCTTACGAAAAAGAGAGGGGGGTTGGCATAGAGAGAACCAAATTTGTAAAGCAAACAAACCCACGCTTCGGGAAGGTGAGGCGAACTAACAATTCCTTCCGTCGTGTATCCTCGATTGATGCGGCTTCAGATACTTCAATTGTAGATTTGAGTATTGAGCGAAAGGTTACACCTACAGGATATGGTATGGTATGGATTACAGGCCAATCCTACTCTATTAGTATCCGTAGGCAGCATAGGGGAGAAAAGCACTACACCTAGAAATAGGAATCAACAAGAGAAAAACTTTGTTAGAAATTACCCCTTTCCTGATCGGTATCAGGGCTGGGAAGAATGGTTGGGATAACAAACAACCATCAGGTTTGTACTTTGGATACCCCTATAACCATCAAAGATCGTTGAAGTAGCTAATTCCTCTAAATAGGAGGCGTTGAGAACAAAGAAATTATTGGAGCTATCGTTTTCCTCTAGCATTAATAGAATTCATTGGTGTTAAGAAAAACCTCTTGTGGGAAGGTTGGCTAGAGATTTCTTGGAAAAATACCAGCCCCTTTCGGTTCATAATGAGACGGGACTAATTCTATTTTGATTCTATAGATTATTTCGCTTAGTACTATTATGTACAGAAGGGAGGAGCCGTATGAGATGAAAACCTCATGTACGGTTTTGGAACGGAGATTTTTTGAATAGAATGAACGACCGTAACGGATGTTGGCTCAATCCGAAGGAAATTATGCGGAAGCTTTGCAAAATTATTATGAAGCTACGCGACTAGAAATCGATCCCTATGATCGAAGTTATATACTCTATAACATAGGCCTTATACACACAAGCAATGGAGAGCATACAAAGGCTTTGGAATATTATTTCCGGGCACTAGAACGAAACCCCTTCTTACCGCAAGCTTTTAATAATATGGCCGTGATCTGTCATTACGTGCGACTATCTCCACTATAGAAAGAAAAAAAAAAAAGAGAGGATCAAATTTTCTAGTAAATACTAGAAAAAAAGGGCTTTCTACATAGGGATCGTAAAAACAACGATTTTTCCCTATCAGCTGTAGGAAGGAAGGACACTTCACGAGAATCAAAAAACGAAGAAAGTATGGCCTATACTACTACTCTATGGATAAAGTTTCTCAAATTGATAGAGAAAGCACCGTAAAGATCAATTAGTGAGCGACTGGGTCGATACAACTAAAAAAAACTGCTTACTTATCCCATGATATGGGGCAAAATTTAGGAATCCGCTTATGTAATAGAGCCGATCCACTAAGGGATTAAGCAGCGGTGTAGTATCAGATCCCAAAGATAGTAAGTTCTTTTTTCTTTCTTATGGAAAAAAGTCTTTTTCAAGGATTCTATAGAGATTTCATATATGAAACCGGGATAGTTACCTCTCAGAAAATTTGAACGAAGGCTCTATATCTATCTATGCTTCATTCTTCTGAAGGTGGGAAAAAAGATCAAACTGATTATTGATAAAAATTAGGGTTTGAAACTTAGGTAATTAATTTCTTCTGCTTAACCCAAGAACAAATTGGATCGATTTTTGATAAATCGAATTCAGTTAAGATAGGGGAAATTCAGATAGCAATTTCTGAGCCGTATGAGGTAGGAAACTCTCAAGTACGGTTCTAAGGGAAGGAACTTCCTATTCCGACCGAGGAGAACAGGCCATTCTACAGGGTGATTCGGAAATTGCGGAAGCTTGGTTTGATCAAGCTGCTGAATATTGGAAACAAGCTATAGCGCTTACTCCGGGAAATTATATTGAAGCACAGAACTGGTTGAAGATTACGAAGCGCTTTGAATTTGAATAAGACCATGCTCCTTCTTTTTCATAAAATGGGTGGTTTGGTTGTTGATCCATTAATCAAATAAATTAGGTCGTAAGATCGAATCAAGAATTTCATTATATCCATTTCTTATACCTTCTATTTTATATGATATTTCATAAGAATAAACCATAGGGATAGGGTCTAGAATAGAAGTAATAAAGTGAATAAAAAGAGGGGGCAATCTAAATATTGCTAATATATTAGGACCATCTTATTAATAATTCTAATGAGTTATCTTGGAATTTAGAATCAAATAAAAAACCCTATATTATGCTCAAGGAAAGTAGATATAGATAGGAGCTTATGCCCTCAAAAAAAATACACTAGTTTCTTAAATTAAAAATAAAAAAGATTTTTTTCTTACGTCGAGAAATATTTGTTTTTCAAGATAAACAATGTCCGTTAGGCACCTAATCTTTATGTCATAATAGACCCGAACACTTGCCTCGGATTGACTTCAATATATAATTGCTCCAGTGAATAACTAAAAAAAAAATAGAAGGATGGTAGATAGTAAAGAAAAGAACTAATCACAATATCTATCTTTCAAAATCTATCTTTCAAAATCTATCTTTCAAAATATATATCTTTCAAAGATTCACTAAAAAGACAGTTGGCGGGTCTCTTTGTATGTCTTGTCCGGAAAGAGGAGGACTTAATGATTATTCGTTCGCCGGAACCAGAAGTAAAAATTGTTGTGGATAGGGATCCTGTAAAAACATCTTTTGAGGAATGGGCCAGACCCGGCCATTTCTCAAGAACACTAGCTAAGGGCCCTGATACTACCACTTGGATCTGGAACCTACATGCTGATGCTCACGATTTCGATAGTCATACTGGTGATTTGGAGGAGATTTCTCGAAAAGTCTTTAGTGCTCATTTCGGGCAACTTTCCATTATCTTTCTTTGGTTGAGTGGCATGTACTTTCATGGCGCCCGTTTTTCCAATTATGAAGCATGGCTAAGTGATCCTACTCACATTGGACCCAGTGCTCAGGTAGTTTGGCCTATAGTAGGGCAAGAAATATTGAATGGTGATGTAGGCGGGGGTTTCCGAGGAATCCAAATAACCTCTGGTTTTTTTCAGCTTTGGCGAGCATCTGGAATAACTAGTGAATTACAACTCTATTGTACTGCAATTGGTGCATTGATTTTTGCAGCGTTAATGCTTTTTGCTGGTTGGTTCCATTATCACAAAGCCGCTCCCAAATTGGCCTGGTTCCAAGATGTAGAATCCATGTTGAATCACCACTTAGCGGGATTATTAGGACTTGGGTCTCTTTCTTGGGCGGGGCACCAAATTCATGTATCTTTACCAATTAACCAATTTCTTGACGCTGGGGTGGATCCTAAAGAGATACCACTTCCTCATGAATTTATCTTGAATCGGGACCTTTTGGCTCAACTTTATCCTAGTTTTGCCGAAGGAGCAACCCCTTTTTTCACTTTAAATTGGTCCAAATACGCAGAATTTCTGACTTTTCGCGGAGGACTAGATCCAGTAACCGGTGGTCTCTGGCTGACCGATATTGCGCACCATCATTTAGCTATTGCTATTCTTTTCCTAATCGCAGGTCATATGTATAGGACCAATTGGGGTATTGGCCATGGACTTAAAGATATTTTGGAGGCTCACAAGGGCCCATTTACAGGACAAGGCCATAAGGGTCTTTATGAAATCTTAACAACGTCATGGCATGCTCAATTATCTCTTAACCTAGCTATGCTAGGCTCTACAACCATTGTTGTAGCTCATCATATGTATTCTATGCCTCCCTATCCATACCTAGCTACTGACTATGGTACACAACTTTCCTTGTTCACACACCACATGTGGATTGGCGGATTTCTAATAGTCGGTGCTGCTGCACATGCAGCAATTTTTATGGTAAGAGACTATGATCCAACTACTCGATACAACGATCTATTAGATCGCGTCCTTAGACACCGCGATGCAATCATATCCCACCTTAACTGGGTATGTATATTTCTAGGTTTTCACAGTTTTGGCTTGTACATTCATAATGATACCATGAGTGCTTTAGGCCGTCCACAAGATATGTTTTCGGATACTGCCATACAATTACAACCTATCTTTGCTCAATGGGTACAAAATATCCATGCTACTGCGCCTGGCGTAACAGCTCCTGGTGCAACAACAAGTACTAGCTTAACGTGGGGAGGCGGCGAGTTAGTAGCAGTAGGTGGCAAAGTGGCTTTGTTACCTATTCCATTAGGAACCGCAGATTTTTTAGTCCATCACATTCATGCATTTACCATACATGTGACTGTATTAATACTTTTGAAAGGTGTTTTATTTGCTCGGAGTTCCCGTTTGATACCCGATAAAGCAAATCTAGGTTTTCGCTTTCCTTGCGATGGGCCTGGCCGAGGGGGAACATGTCAAGTATCCGCCTGGGATCATGTTTTCTTAGGTTTATTCTGGTTGTACAATGCAATTTCGGTAGTCATTTTCCATTTCAGTTGGAAAATGCAGTCGGATGTTTGGGGTACTATAAGTGATCAAGGGGTGGTAACTCATATTACAGGGGGAAACTTTGCACAGAGTTCCATTACGATTAATGGGTGGCTTCGAGATTTCTTGTGGGCACAGGCATCGCAAGTCATTCAGTCTTATGGTTCTTCATTATCTGCATATGGTCTTTTTTTCTTAGGTGCTCATTTTGTCTGGGCCTTCAGTTTAATGTTTTTATTCAGCGGCCGTGGTTATTGGCAAGAACTCATTGAATCTATCGTTTGGGCTCATAACAAATTAAAAGTTGCTCCTGCTACTCAGCCTAGAGCCTTGAGCATTATACAAGGACGCGCTGTAGGAGTAACCCATTACCTTCTGGGTGGAATTGCCACGACATGGGCATTCTTCTTAGCGAGAATTATTGCAGTAGGATAGTGGCTAGGAGGATTTGAAAGGCATTATGGAATTAAGATTTCCCAGGTTTAGCCAAGGCTTAGCTCAGGACCCCACTACTCGTCGTATTTGGTTTGGTATTGCTACCGCACATGATTTCGAAAGTCATGATGATATTACTGAAGAACGTCTTTATCAGAACATTTTTGCTTCTCACTTTGGGCAATTAGCAATAATCTTTCTATGGACGTCCGGAAATCTGTTTCATGTAGCTTGGCAAGGAAATTTTGAATCATGGATACAGGATCCTTTACACGTAAGACCTATTGCTCATGCGATTTGGGATCCTCATTTTGGTCAACCCGCTGTGGAAGCCTTTACTCGAGGAGGTGCTGCTGGTCCAGTGAATATTGCTTATTCTGGAGTTTATCAGTGGTGGTATACAATAGGATTACGCACCAATGAGGATCTTTATACTGGAGCTCTTTTTCTATTATTTCTTTCTACGCTGTCCTTAATAGCGGGTTGGTTACATCTACAACCCAAATGGAAACCAAGCCTTTCGTGGTTCAAAAACGCGGAATCTCGTCTCAATCATCATTTGTCAGGACTTTTCGGGGTAAGTTCTTTGGCTTGGACAGGACATTTAGTTCATGTTGCTATTCCCGCATCCAGGGGGGAGTACGTTCGATGGAATAATTTCTTAGATGTATTACCCTATCCCCAGGGGTTGGGACCCCTTTTGACGGGTCAATGGAATCTTTATGCCCAAAACCCTGATTCGAGTAATCATTTATTTGGTACCGCTCAAGGAGCGGGAACTGCCATTCTAACTCTTCTTGGGGGATTCCATCCACAAACACAAAGTTTGTGGCTGACCGATATGGCTCACCATCATTTAGCTATTGCATTTATTTTTCTCATTGCCGGTCACATGTATCGAACTAACTTCGGAATTGGGCACAGTATTAAAGATCTTTTAGAAGCGCATACTCCTCCGGGGGGTCGATTAGGGCGTGGGCATAAGGGCCTTTATGACACAATCAACAATTCGATTCATTTTCAGTTAGGTCTTGCTCTAGCTTCTTTAGGGGTTATTACTTCCTTAGTAGCTCAACATATGTACTCTTTACCTCCTTATGCATTCATAGCACAAGACTTTACTACTCAAGCTGCTTTATATACTCATCACCAATATATTGCAGGGTTCATCATGACAGGGGCTTTTGCTCATGGAGCTATTTTTTTCATTAGGGATTACAATCCGGAACAGAATGAGGATAATGTATTGGCAAGAATGTTAGACCATAAAGAAGCTATCATATCTCATTTAAGTTGGGCTAGCCTCTTTCTAGGATTCCATACCTTGGGCCTTTATGTTCATAACGACGTCATGCTTGCTTTTGGTACTCCAGAAAAGCAAATCTTGATCGAACCTATATTTGCCCAATGGATACAATCTGCTCATGGCAAGACGACATATGGGTTCGATATACTCTTATCTTCAACGAATGGCCCCGCTTTCAATGCGGGTCGAAGCCTATGGTTGCCCGGATGGTTGAATGCTGTTAATGAGAATAGTAATTCGCTTTTCTTAACAATAGGACCTGGGGATTTCTTGGTTCATCATGCTATTGCTCTAGGTTTGCATACAACTACATTGATTTTAGTAAAGGGCGCTTTAGATGCACGCGGTTCCAAATTAATGCCAGATAAAAAGGATTTTGGATATAGTTTTCCTTGTGACGGCCCAGGGCGCGGCGGTACTTGTGATATTTCTGCTTGGGACGCATTTTATTTGGCAGTTTTCTGGATGTTAAATACCATTGGGTGGGTTACTTTTTATTGGCATTGGAAACATATCACATTATGGCAGGGCAACGTTTCACAATTTAATGAATCCTCCACTTATTTGATGGGATGGTTAAGAGATTACCTATGGTTAAACTCTTCACAACTTATCAATGGATATAATCCTTTTGGGATGAATAGTTTATCGGTATGGGCGTGGATGTTCTTATTTGGACATCTTGTTTGGGCTACTGGATTTATGTTCTTAATTTCCTGGCGGGGGTATTGGCAGGAATTAATTGAGACTTTAGCATGGGCTCATGAACGCACACCTTTAGCTAATTTAATTCGCTGGAGAGATAAGCCCGTGGCTCTTTCCATTGTGCAAGCAAGATTGGTTGGATTAGCTCACTTTTCCGTGGGTTATATATTCACTTATGCAGCTTTCTTGATTGCCTCAACATCAGGCAAGTTTGGTTAATTTAGTTTGTTTTTTTGTACTGTATCAGCACCTAGTTCATTACTCTTGATAGAGAGGGAGGATCTGCCTTTTTAGATTTCTTTTTCTATTTATTTTTCCATCTAGGATTAGAACCGTATACTTGGTAATAATAGCAACGACACATTATGGCAAAAAAAAGTTTGATTCAGAGGGAGAAGAAGCGGCAGAAATTAGAACAGAAATATCATTTGATTCGTCAATCTTTAAAAAAAAAGATAAGAAGCAAAGTTTCTCCCTTGAGTTTGAGTGAAAAAACGAAAATGCGAGAAAAATTGCAATCCCTACCGCGTAATAGTGCACCTACACGCCTTCATCGACGTTGTTTTTTGACCGGAAGACCTAGAGCTAACTATCGACATTTTGGGCTATCCGGACACGTACTTCGAGAAATGGTTTATGAATGTTTGTTACCGGGTGCAACAAGATCCAGTTGGTAAGGATAAAATACCCTTTCGTATTTGTATGGATTTCTGGAATTGATAATCATAGAGGAGCCCTCTTTACCATTCTGTATAAATGGACTATTCTATTTGTATAGATATTGGTAGAGGGGCGTATCCAACCCTCTTTTATCCACTAGTTACCCCTCTTTAGTTTAAGAGTATAGAGCAGTTTGGTAGCTCATAAGGCTCATAACCTTGGGGTTGCGGGTTCGATTCCCACTACCGCCTCCATACTCCTTCTTTATGATATATGCATGATATAATATATACATCATGCATTTGTATCTGGATTTTTTGATTTCCTAAAAGAGTTTTGGTCTAACAGTTTTTTCTCGGAAGAAGCAAAAAAATAAAAGAAAGAATAAAATATGAAAGAAAAGCGTCCATTGTCTAATGGATAGGACAGAGGTCTTCTAAACCTTTGGTATAGGTTCAAATCCTATTGGACGCAATCTTATTTCTATCTATTCTTTAAATAACTATACTAAACTAAAAACAAAGAAAACTTTTTTGCATGATTCAAATGAAAAAGCTTTCTCAACGATTCCTATTCTACTAACAAGAGTAGACATGCAAAATTTATTTGTTACTGAAGAGAAAACCGTTCCAGCTGTTCCTGAATAGCTTCCTTCAAAAGGATTTCCGCTTGCTCGGTGAATGTCTTGCTAGAAGATATAATTTCTTGGAATTGAGGTTTAGTATCTTTTAGATGTTTACGTAACTCATCCAGAAATTTATTTACCTGTTCAATTTCTAACGAATCAAGATATCCTCTTGTTCCGGTATAAATAGTAGCTATCTGCTCTTCCACTGGGAGAGGATTTGCCTGGGATTGTTTAAGCAATTCCCTTAATCGTCGACCCCTTGCCAATTGATTCTGACTTGTTTTATCGAGAGCAGAGGCGAATTGTGCAAAGGCTTGTAACTCTGCGAATTGCGCTAGTTCCAATTTTGATTTGCCAGCTACTTGTTTCATGGCTTTAATTTGAGCCGCGGATCCTACTCTGGAAACAGAAATACCCACATTAATAGCGGGTCGAATTCCGGCATTGAATAGATCCGCAGATAAGAATATTTGTCCATCTGTAATGGAGATTACATTAGTAGGAATATAGGCGGAAACGTCTCCAGATTGAGTCTCAACTATTGGTAAAGCGGTCATACTTCCTTCGCCTAAAAGAGAATTTAATTTAGCGGCTCTTTCTAAAAGGCGTGAATGCAAATAAAAAACATCCCCTGGATAAGCCTCACGTCCGGGAGGTCTTCTTAATAGAAGGGACATTTGGCGATAAGCTTGTGCCTGTTTGGAGAGATCATCATAAATTATTAAAGTATGCCGTTCGCGGTACATAAAATACTCAGCCAGGGCTGCTCCCGTATAAGGAGCGAGGTATTGTAATGTAGCAGGTGAATCCGCCATTTCAGCTACTACAATAGTGTATTCCATGGCCCCCTCCTCATGGAAAGTAGTTACTACTTGAGCTACGGAGGATGCTCTTTGACCGATAGCTACATAAACACATATTACACCTTGCCCTTTTTGATTGAGAATTGTATCTGTGGCTACTGCTGTTTTGCCAGTCTGTCTGTCCCCAATAATTAACTCTCGCTGACCGCGCCCTATAGGGATCATCGAATCGATAGCAATAAGCCCTGTTTGAAGAGGTTCGTATACGGAACGCCTGGAAATTATACTTGGAGCAGGAGATTCAATTAAGCGAGATTCGGAAGCTATAATTTCGCCTTTCCCATCAATAGGTTTAGCCAGAGCATTTACAACACGACCCAAGTAAGCCTCACTCACGGGTATCTGAGCAATTCTTCCTGTTGCTTTTACAAAACTTCCCTCTTGTATCATCAACCCATCGCCCATTAATACAATCCCAACATTTTTGGATTCCAAATTCAGAGCAATACCCCTAGTACCTTCTGCAAATTCGACTAATTCACCTGACATTATTTCACCAAGACCTATAATACGAGCAATCCCATCCCCCACTTGAACTACGCGACCTATATTCTCAATCCCTACTTTCCTATTATATTGTTCAATACGTTCGCGGAGAATTTTATGAATTTCGTCGACTCGAAGGGTTGCCATTAGTGTTTCTTGACTCTTTTTTCGGAAGCAAGGGGAAAAATAATGCCTAAATTCTAAACGAAAGTAGAAGTTCAAGGCCTAATTAATTTAATTATTTCTTCCATTCCAGGGACCCGAGAATGCCAATATTAGCACGAATCGTACGGAAATGTAACTCGGTATTCAAACAACTATTCAGAGTTCCTAGAGCTCCTTGTACGGCCTGTTGGAAAACCCGCTGTCGGACCTGATTCATTGCCCTTTGTTTTTCAAAATAAAGGGTTTCGTTTTTAGACTTTTCCAATTGTTCCAAACTAATAGAAGTAGCATTAATCAAATTTGCTTTTTCTCGTTCTATCTCAGAGTATCCATTCATTCGATACTCATCCGCTTCTAGTTCGACTTTCTGTAATCGAATCCGAGCTTTTTCGAGTTGCTCAATGGTCCCTCTACGCAATTCTTCTGAATTTCGAATAGTACTCAAGATCCTCTGTTTTCGATTATCTAATAAATCTTTTAATGAAAGTAGATTATTTTGTAAGTTTACAACTTTTATGATCTCTTCCCGAACCAAACATGAATCTTTCGATTCATTTGGCTCTCACGCTCCTTTTTTTTTTTCTATAGCTATTTCCATATCTTTTTTTTAAGTAATGAGCCTATCCTCTATCTTCTTTTTTATGTTTATATTTCAATATACCGAAACCTATATAAGACTAGATAAATATTAAGAGGACTCTTCCGCCTAGATAAAAATATATCATGGTCAGCAAAGTTGTTTCTTTATTTTTATTTGCCCTCTAGTTAATAATTTCAATTTCATTAAGAAAAACTAACTAAATAAATGGAAAATGAAAATTAATAGAATTCTTTTTTATTTTTTTTTTCTTCAAATCCAAAAAATTTCTCTTTTTTATACATAGGTCGTCGATTCGGCATTGGTTAAAAAAGGGCAGGGTGCCCCCTTTTTTTTCTAGTAAATAGTTCAAACCATTTTATCGATATGAGTGTTCTATATCAGATAAATTTTACATTAGCTATTTCCCGTTTAAATTGGTACTAATACTAATATAGTTGTAGAAAGAGTACCTCTTTTTGCCTGGACTTCAAGCAGTTTAGCTTTAACCGTGTTAATGGTCTCACATTCTTGGTTTATAGAGAATCAAAGTTGATTTACCAATGAGTCGCGAAATGCTATGGTTCTTCCATATGATTTCTGAATTTATTCAGAAGTAATTCGTCGAGATCGTGCACCCTTTTCTTATTTATCCGAAAAATACTAAAAAATATTATAAAGTGCAGCCGGATAGATCCAATCTATTCTTGAAATAGACAACTCGCACACACTCCCTTTCCAAAAAAAATCAAAACACCAACCACTACAGTTAGATTTATTAGATTTGTTGCTAAAATATCGGTATTAAGCCCGAAACTGCCAGCGGATGGCCAGTGAGCTAAAAAAACGAAAGAATGGGTTACATTTTTCATATGCTCTCCTCTTATAGATAGGACGAACAAAGAACAAAGTTTTTCGATCACTTACTTCGCTCGCCCTTTTTTGATCGGTTTTTTTAATGCAAATAGATTCAATCTAGTAATTTCTTTTAGATTAAGTCTTACGTCTTGTTTGACCGGTGAAAGACTTCCTTTGTTGAAATGTTCTGTTCCCAAAATTCCTAAAATAAAAGGAAAAAACTTTCCACTTTCCTAAACTAAGGACGGGAAATAAGAAGGTGAGCATATCTTCTAAATTAATAATACTCAACTCAGCCCTTCCTAGAATGGGGTATTATCTGTCCCGATAAATAGATAATTCCAGGAGTAATAAATAGGAGTAAATTAAATAAAGTATTGATATAATTGGAATTGTGGAAGCAAATACCAATTTACTAAAAAAAGAAAAAAGTATCTAATCGAAATCGAAAGAATTTTTTTTTTAAGATTAAACAAAAGGGTTCGCAAATAAAAGCGCTAGTGCCACAACTAGTCCATAAATTGTTAAAGCTTCCATAAAAGCTAGACTAAGCAATAAAGTACCTCGTATTTTACCTTCTGCTTCTGGCTGTCTCGCAATACCTTCTACAGCTTGTCCTGCAGCAGTACCTTGACCAACTCCAGGTCCAATAGAAGCAAGCCCTACGGCCAATCCAGCAGCAATAACAGAAGCAGCAGCAATTAGTGGATTCATGGTGAGTAGTTCCTCGTGTCAAAAAAAAGAAATGGTTAAGGATACAATCAACCAATAAATTCTTACTTCTAAGCTCTATTGGGGAGAAGTAAAGTAACTAAAAAGTACAAATTGAAATCAAATTGAAATGATAATGTGAATTGTCCGAACTACATAGAAGGGAATTCCATATCCATATATCGGATTAGATAATGAATCTAACCTAGGAATATATAATATAATATCCTATATATATACATTTGTTTCTTCTATTTTGTTTGCATATTTTCTCATTTTCTATTGAATCGGATTCTAAAATCATTGCTTAAAGTGGAAACCTGCATAAAAGAGGACTCCACTTATAGACATTAAGGATATTATAGTATAGATCTAGCCTGACTCCACCCTCCTTAATGCATATATACTTTGAAAATTCCATAATATAGTCTATTCTATTCTCTCTCCTACAACTCTAGGCTATATATTCATACGCATTTCTAACTATTTTTTTGCAACCAAGCAGATTATCTGGAACCATGCATGAATTGAGCTAAGCTGCAAAAAAAAAAAATACTATTTCCAAAAAGAGTCAATTCAATGATGACCCTCCATGGATTCACCTATATAGGCTGCGGCTAATGTTGCAAAAATAAGAGCTTGAATACCGCTTGTAAATAATCCAAGAAACATGACCGGTATAGGGATTACTAAGGGGACTAAAGAAACAAGAACAACAACGACTAATTCATCCGCCAATATATTCCCGAAAAGTCGAAAGCTAAGCGATAATGGTTTTGTGAAATCTTCTAGGATGTTAATTGGTAAAAGGATTGGAGTTGGTTTAATATATTTCTCGAAATAGCTCAATCCTTTTTTGCTAAGACCAGCATAAAAATATGCCGCTGACGTGAGTAAAGCTAAAGCAACAGTAGTATTTATATCATTCGTGGGCGCTGCTAATTCCCCATGGGGTAACTCTATAATTTTCCAAGGTAAAAGAGCACCCGACCAATTCGAAACAAAAATAAAAAGGAACATAGTTCCAATAAAGGGAACCCAGGGACCATATTCTTCTCCAATCTGAGTTTTGCTCAAGTCTCGAATAAACTCAAGGACATATTCAAAAAAATTCTGACCGTCGGTCGGGATGGTTTGTGGATTCCGAACAGCTATGACAACTGAACCTAGCAAGATAGTAATTACGACCCAAGAAGTGATGAGTACTTGGGCATGAATTTGGAAACCTCCTATTTGCCAATAGAAGTGTTGGCCTACTTCTACACACCCGATATATCGTATAACCCCTTGAGTGTTTTAATGGAACAAGGTATAATATTCATATTGTCCTCTGATAAAAATTGAACTTCAAAAAAGGAATTCTTTTGATTCAACCATCTCTTTCTCAACTCAGCAACTTGAAGTATTAATCTTATATTTAGGATACCAAGAAAGCACATCAGATCATAATATATATCAATACCCTCTAATATATATCAATATTCCCCTTCTTTTTTCTATGCAAAAAAAATTCTATGCAAAAAAAAAGATATAGTAAAGTAAGTGATTCCATAAATTTACGCAGTTGCCCAAGAATTCACTATATATTCTTAATCAACGATTTCTTATATAGAGAGAACGGCCCTCACAAATTGAAAATACTAATTTGTTAAGAATCAATCGAATTGAAGTCATAGTGTCATCGTTGGCTGGAATCGATATATTCGCGAGATCCGGGTCACAATTTGTATCGACTAAAGAAATAGTAGGAATCCCCAAAATGGCACATTCCCGAAGAGCTATATACTCTTTTTGCTGATCAAGGACGATCACAATGTCTGGCAATCTCGTCATATATTTGATCCCGCCGAGATACCTTTGCAAAGTAGATAATTTTCTCTTCAAGATTGCCACATCTCTTTTTGGGAGATGGTGGAATTTTCCCATTTTTTCTTCTGCTCTTAAGTCTCTAAATTGAGAAAGTCTAGTTTTCGTAATCGACCAATTCGTTAACATACCACTGAACCACTTTTTATTAACATAATGACAACGAGCCCTTATTGCAGCTGATGCTACTAAATCTGTTGCTCTTTTTTTGGTACCAACAATTAAGAAACTTTTTCCCTGACTTGCTGCATCAAAAACTAAATCACAAGCTTCTGATAAAAAACGAGCCGTTCTAGCGAGATTTATAATATGAGTACCTTTACGCTTTGCCGAAATGTAAGGGGCCATTTTAGGATTCCATTTCTTAATACCATGACCAAAATGAACTCCTGCTTCTATCATCTCTTTCAAATTAATGTTCCAATATCTTCTTGTCATTTTTTCCACACTTCCTTTTTTTTAATCCTACCATTCCATTACGGAATTTAGTTCTTTTTGAAGATTAAGAAAGATCCGAAATAGCTTGAAATAAATAATAATTGTTCCGAGAGAACCTTGTACTAAGATAAGAGTTGGCCATTGATACATGGTATAAACATAACCACCTTAATGAATTAACTGACTTGTTTTACTTATTAAAATAAAAATCTTAAAAATCTAAAATTTGACCTGTTAGTGTTCTAAGTTCAAAAGTCTAGTAAAGTAAAAAATATTTTTATGGGGGTTCTTATGTCTCATAAAAATTGTTTGTTACGTCAGAATCTGAAGAAACTAATTCTGTATGGAGAAACAAAAAATCTCTCATTTCCGACGCGAATAGATTTTTTTTTTTTATTTCGAAATAAAGGTTCTTGTCTTGTGGGGAACGATGCACAAATTTTTGGAATCCGGTACCAACAGGTATAATCCCCCCCAGAACTACGTTTTCTTTCAAGCCTTTCAACCAATCAATGCGACCTCGTAGGGCAGCTTTTGCTAAAACTCGAGCAGTTTCTTGAAAACTTGCTTCAGATATGAAACTTTGGGTATTCAGGGAAGCCCTTGTTATTCCCAATAAGATTGCCCGATAATAGATCGATTCATCCAAAGCTCGTCCTGCTCGTTCCGCTCGCAATAGTCCGATTAATTCCCCAGGCGAAAAAACATTAGACATTCCATCTTCGGAAACCCGCACTTTTGATGTTACTTGGCGTATAATAATCTCTATATGTCTATTATGGATCTGTACCCCTTGGGATCGATAAACCTTTTGGATTTTATTAACCAAAGAGATACGACTTTGGGCTATGGTTAGCTCAGCTCCAATCAAGAATCCCCAAGGGACCCCAAGAATTCTTGGTATACGCTCATTCCAATCCTCAATTCTCCTTTCGAGATTCGGGGATAATGAATCAATTGAACGCGCTTCAAAGATTTGTTCCACTTTTGGAAGACCTTGCGTTATGTCACTAGATCTCGATTTTTCATATATAAACGTAACTAACCTATCTCCCTTGTAAAGGATTTCTCCATAATGACCATTAACAGTTGCTCCTGTAGTGGCCAAATAAGGTTTAGCTGCTCTTATAACAAAGGAATTCATATTTACAATGAAAATTTGACCGGATTTTTTTATGTGCGATTTAAATAGACATACATTTTCACAAATAAATTGTCCAAGGTGAATTATTGCCAATGTCTCTTCCCAAGAATCATGATGGACAAAGTGACAATTCAAAAGGAATGGATCCAACATTATGTTACTATCGAAATTAGAAATCCTTTTATTTTCATCTATTAAAGAGTATTTAAGTTCTTGAAGTACTTGGAAGGTTTGTTTTAAATTGTCAACGAACAAATATTTTTTTAACAGGATTTTATTATGCGTTAGTAAATAGTAAGATGAAGAAAAATGCGATATACTAGCTACAATAGCGCCTAAGGGCCCAAAAATTTCTCGAATAGGAATTCTAGGATTCCATTCTTTTATCGCATTGGGATGTTTTGAATTCTTGAATAAACCAATTCGAGAACAGTTGGATGCCGACAAAATCATCAAAGAGTGGTATTCTTTATTTCGATTCAACAAAGTGCCAATAGCTTCTGGATGTTGGCTAAGTGATTCAATCTTCGCCTTGGAATAAAAAGAATTGATATTGGCGCGATCTAACCTATTATGGGGAATCGGTCCTGCACTTGTCCTACCATACCTTTTTCGTGTATACGAAATAGTGGACTTGACTAACTCAATTCTTAGGAAATCGCGAATAAGATCATTTGCTCTTACCTCAACAAGGGAAGCACCAGCCTTTTCTTTTTCTTCTTGTTCCCAATTCACTACTAAGCAAGTTCTAACAAATTGACTATTTGTGTGATAAATTCTTTGAGTTAACTTGCTATTTTCATGAGAAATAAAATTGACAAGTCGAATTTGGAGATTATTTTCTTCTTGCAAGAGATCCTGCGGGAAAAGTGTTGCTAAATTTCTTCCTTCGTCCATTTCATATGCCACTGTAGGGCGAACGGAAACAAAATACTTTTCCTTGCTCTTGAGAATTTTTTTCCGTTGAACATAGACCCAATTTTTCCTTTTTTTTGATTCCTTAGAATCTTTTTTTTGTCTTTCTGGCGGTATCAAACAGCCACCTAATATCTTATCCGCCTCTTCAGGAAAATGAATATCTCCGGAAAATATTTTGAGTTCCGTATGGCTTTTTTTTCTCTTCACTCGGACCAGTCCGCCTAGTCGACTTCTTGTATTTTTTGTGAGTTGTGTATTCACTCCAATAATACTATTGTCAAGTATCTTTAGGGATGAAGATCTCGGCAAGATATGAAGTTCTTGAAGAATGAAAAAAAACCGATCTACTTCTTTTTGGTATTTTAGACTAAATTCTTTTGTTCCTCGATGCTCAATCAAACCCTCTTTTTTTAAGATGGAATCTTCCTCTGGGCTCTCGTATTCGTCCTCTGAATCTTCTTCTGAGTCTTCCTCTAAAGTACCATATTTTTCCTCTGCGCTTTCCCCGGGGCTGCCATATTCGTCTTCTGAGTCTTCCTCTAGAGTTCCATATTCGTCCTCTTGGGTCCTATATTTGCTCTCTGGGCTCCCATATTCCTCTTCTGAGTCTTTCTCTAAAGTCCTATATTCGTTCTCTGGGTTCCCATATTCGTTTTCTGGGCTCCCATATTCGTCTTCTAGGGTTTCATATTCGTATTCGTCTTCTAGGATTCCATATTTAGATTCTTCTAGGGTTTCATATTCATATTCGTCCTCTCGGGTCCTGTATTCGTCTTCTAGGGTCTCATATTCCTCTTCTGAGTCTTCCGCTCGAGTCCTATATTCTTCTTCTAGGGTCCTATATCTAAATTTAACAATTCCTGAACCCTTTTTATCTTTTCTGTATCGGGGATCGTCAAAATAAGCAAAAATAGTATTTCTACGTAAAACACCCATAAGGGGGATTTCAATCGAAATCCCAAAAAGGATATTAGTTCTTTCTCTTGTTCTTGATGATATTGTAATGGAATGACGAACCTATTTCTTCGCTTTTTCGCCAACAAATCTGAATTATCTTGAAAAATAGAAGGATAGATAAAATTCCAATGGCCATTGGACATGATTCGATCCGACGTTGAATAATCAAGAATTTCCCTATCTTTTTTACCATAAGTATTCATTTGATCTTGATCCTTGTGGAGTGAAAAAGACGCTATACTGGATCTGCACATACTTACTGACAATATCCATAAATGGCTTGTTTTTGGTAATCGGCGAAGATTACCATATTGATATTCGGGCGCATGGTAAACATCAGTACTCCAGTGCATTTCGCCGTCTGATTCAGAATAAATATGCTTTTGTACCCTTTCTTTAAAATGTAAAGTGGACGTTCCGGCACGAATCTCCGCAATTACTTGTTCGGATTTTACATATTGATCATTTTGCACTAGAATCAAGCTTTTTGAGGGAATATTCACACTATATAGAATATCTTGACTCTGAATAGTTACATGCAAGTCTATATAACATAGAAAAGCAGGCTGCCCATGACGGGTACGTGTGGGGTGAACCAAATTCTCATTGAATTTTATTTTTCCATTCGAAGGGGATCGTACAAGGTCGGCAGTACCCCCTGTGAATACTCCGCCAGTATGAAAAGTTCTTAATGTTAGTTGAGTCCCTGGCTCCCCAATTGATTGACCTGCAATAATACCTACGGCTTCTCCCAATTCGACCAGATCACTATGAGTAGGACTCCGGCCATAGCATAATTGACAGATCCAAGAAGTGCTTCGGCAAGTAAAGGGGGTTCTAATATATATTGGTTGTGCTCGAAATGGTTGTGCTCGAAAGGCAGTTATGAATCGATTGACTAATCCAATTCCAATATCTTGATTTCGCGCGGCAATGCATCGTGAACCGATATATATATCGTCTGCTAATACACGACCAATTAGTGTTTGGACAAAAAGTTTTTCCGTCATCCCATTTTGAGGACTTACAGAAATACCTCGGATAGTACCACAATCTCTTCTACGCACAATAATATGTTGAACTACTTCAACAAGTCTACGTGTAAGATATCCAGCATCTGCTGTTCGCACAGCAGTATCTACAACCCCTTTGCGGGCTCCATAGCAGGAAATTATATATTCTGTCAAAGAAAGTCCCTCGCGTAAATTGCTTTGAATAGGTAAATCAATCATTTGTCCTTGAGGGTCCGACATTAATCCTCTCATACCTACTAATTGGTGTACTTGAGATGCATTTCCTCTGGCTCCTGAAAAAGACATTAGATAGACTGGATTAGAAGGATCCGTTATCCGAAAATTTGAATTCATTTCTTGTTTCAAATATTCACTTGTCGCATACCATATCTCAACAGATTGGCGTAATTTTTCTACCGCGTGTACAGCCCCATAATAATAGTGTTTCTCCAAAAGAAAACTCTGTTGTTCCGCGTCTTGGACTAACCATCCCTTAGAGGGTATTGTTAAAAGATCCTCGATTCCTAACGAAATCGATGTAGTAGTGGCTTGATGGAAGCCCAGAGTCTTTAGTTGATCCAGTATATGGGATGTATATCCCATTCCAAAATGATCTATTAATCTGCTAATAAGTCGTTTCATACCAGTTCCGTCTATCTCTTTATTATGAAAGACCAGATTGGCCCGTTCCGCCATACATAAGTACCCCCTTTTCGGCTGAGTAGGATTCGACAATTGCTGAGTAGGATTCGACAATGGGCCTGAGTCAGTGATTCGAAAATTTAATTAACTTAATTGCCTCAATCTCAATCTGGATTCGCGTGGCAAATAATGATGATACTAGGGAAATCGGAATGCCCCCCGAAAGGGGAGGGGCATCGCCGAATCTAACTTTCTTGTTTAGGTAGTGTATGAATAGGCCTGACTAAATCCTTGTATGGCTTCCTCTATTTCTCTATAAAAAGAAATATGACCAAGAGTGGTTCGAATGTATATCGAACGAATTTCTTTTTTTCTATTTCCCATTATTAGATAGTGGGCATAAATCTCATGATAAGTCCCCAAAGATTCATATTGAACTTCAATCGGAACTTCTCTTGACCCAATGACGCGTTGATCCAGGTTCCATCGTAGCCACAAGGGACTATCTAAACTGATTAGTTTTTGTCTATAAGCTCCCAGTGCATCATAAGAACTAGAAAAATGGGGTTCTTTATCTTTCCTATATTTAAAATTATTATTATTATTGTAATTTACTTTTAGATTTGGGTAGTTTCTGCAACTATTATATCTATTTGCACAAATACCTCGACGCTTTCCAATCGTTAATACATAAAGCCCGATAAGCATGTCTTGGGTTGGTACGCAAATAGGATCCCCAATAGCGGGAGATAAGAGATTCATATGAGAAAACATAAGTAAACGGGCTTCTGCCTGAGCTTCCAAGGATAAAGGTAGATGAACAGCCATTTGATCTCCATCAAAGTCCGCATTGAAACCCTTACACACTAATGGGTGTAAAGAAATAGTACGCCCCTCTACTAAAGTGGGTTGAAAGGCCTGTATGCCTAATCTATGCAGGGTAGGTGCTCTATTTAACAGTACAGGATGTCCCCGCATAACTTCTTGAAGTATTTCCCATACAATGGGTTCTTTTTCCCAAATTTTCCTTTTAGCAATCCTTACATTAGAAGTGGCGCGTTTCGTGATTAAATCGCGAATTACAAATAGCTGAAAAAGCTTTATTGCTATCTCTAGAGGTAATCCACATTGATGTAATGAAAGCGAAGGACCCACAACAATGACAGAACGCCCCGAGTAATCGACCCGTTTCCCAAGCAGAGTCTCGCGAAACCTTCCCTCTTTACCTTCAATTACATCTGAAAGTGATTTGTATACTTTATTGTGACCATCCCTCGTCGGTTGCCCGCGGGACCCACTATCAAGAAGTGTATCCACGGCTTCTTGTACCAATTTTTCCTGGCACATTACTAAATCTGCTGGCGCTAATTCACTTCTTTTTAATAGATAGGCAAGATTGTTGTTCCGACGGATAACTCTCTTATAAAGTTCATTAATGTCTGAAGTCACTACTTTATCTCCAGACCTATAAACAATAGGTCTCAATTCGGGAGGAAGAACCGGTAATAAGCACAAAACCATCCATTCTGGTTCTACATTTGTTTGAATAAAATGTTTCGCCAATTGCATGCGTCTAATCAAAAAAACTTTTCTTATTCGTCTTTTTCTATCTTCCCACTCATCTCCACTATACCCCTCGTCTTCTAATTCCTTCCATTCGACCAAAGAATTCTCTATAATAATTCGCAAATCCAAATCTGCTAATTGTTCTCTAATAGCACCTGCTCCTGTCGCAATTTCCCGATTTCGAAATGTTGCAAAGCCTGGGGTAGAAAAAAAGGGAGAAATGCTGTGGTTACAGGATGCAATTTCCTCTTCGAATAAACCTCGTAATCGTAAAAAAGTGGGTTTTTTAGTGCTGGGCCTAGCAAAAGAGAAATCGCCGTATACTAGGCCCTCCAACTTCTTAAGAGGTTTATCTAAAAGATTCGCGATATAACTAGGAAGACCTTTCAAATACCACACATGAGTCACGGGACATGCGAGTTTGATGTATCCCATTTGATATCTTCGTATCCGAGAATCCACAAATTCGACCCCGCATTTTTGGCAAAATCTTTCGTCTTCGTTTTCAGCTCCGCTCGCTCGAGAATTGCCACAAGCGCAAATCCCGCTTTTTATGGGTCCAAAGATTCTTTCGCAAAACAATCCATCTTTTTCTGGTTTATCGGTTTTATAATGAAAAGTAGAGGGCCTTGTGACTTCGCCAACGACTTCTCCATTAGGTAGGTTTTTGTTAGCCCAAGCCTTTATTTGTTGAGGGGAAACGAGTCCAATTTGAAGTTGTTGATGTTTATATTGGTCAATCATAAAATAGAAATAAGAAAAGAATTTATATTTATTCCGATCAAACTTCCTCCCTATTAACCTGGAAGTTCTTTTCAGATACAAGGAAATGATTCAGTTCTAGAGCCAAAGATCGTAGTTCTCGAACGAGCACTCGAAAAGATTCTGGAGGATCCTCATGATTAGGTATTCTTTTTCCCCAGATCGTAGCATTAAGTATTTCTTGGCGAGCTATAAGATGGTCAGATTTATAAGTAAGTATCTCTTGTAAAATATGAGCAACACCAAATCCTTCTAAAGCCCAAACTTCCATTTCTCCTACTCGTTGTCCCCCTTGCTTGGCTCTTCCTCTAACCGGTTGTTGTGTAACAAGTGAGTAGGGCCCAGTAGAACGCCCATGAATTTTCTCATCAACTTGATGAATTAATTTTAAGATATAGGACTTCCCTATTAGAACAGGTTGCTCAAAGGGGTCGCCTGTTCTTCCATCAAATATTCTGCTTTTTCCCGGGTACTCGGGTTCAAATACCCATGGATTTTTTGTTTCTTTACTGGCTTCATATAATTCTGAAAACACAAGTTTTCTTGAAGCCTCTTGCTCATATCTCTCATCAAAGGGTGCTATTCTATAATGTTTCTTTAGCAGATCCCCCGCTAATCCGAGCGAGCTTTCAAATATTTGTCCCACATTCATTCGGGAGGGTACTCCTAAGGGATTGAAGACCATATCAACGGGTGTTCCATCTTGCAAATAGGGCATATCTTGCCTAGGCAAAATTTTGGAAATGATCCCTTTATTCCCATGTCTTCCGGCTACTTTATCCCCAACTTTGATTTCACGTTTCTGTAAAATATATACACGAACCATTATGTCGAGCGGGTCCCTTTGGATCCATTTCACATCGATAACGCGCCCTCTTCCACCTATAGGTAATTTCAGAGAAGTTTCTTTTGAAGTGGAAACCTCAAGGCCAAATATGGCCCGTAATAATCCAGCTTCCGCGATATAAGATGATTCGCTCGCTATCTGAGGCGTTAATTTACCTACTAAAATATCACCAGTTTCTACCCAGGATCCCAACCTAACAACTCCATTTCTGTCCAAATTGCGGAGTAAATGTTCTTCTAGATGTGGTATTTCTTTAGTGATTTTTTCAGCGGAGCCCTGGCTTGTCGTATCCGTCTGAATTTCATATTTCCGGATGTGAAAAGAGGTATAAATATCTTCATATACCAAACGTTCGCTAATTAGTACTGCGTCTTCAAAATTGTAACCTTCCCATGGCATATAAGCTACTAATACGTTTTTTCCTAAAGCAAGTTCGCCCCCAATTGTAGCAGCTCCTTCTGCTAAAATTTGTCCTTTTTTAATGGATTTACCCCGTGGAACCCGGGGTTTTTGGTGCATACAAGTATTTTTGTTAGAGCGACGGTGGTTAACTAAAGGAATACTTATAGTCTTCCCACTACTTGATAAAAGTATCTTATGACTATCAGTAGAAATGATCTTTCCCTCGCGTTCGGCTATAATGGAAACCCTCGAATCTAGAGCTGTTTGGCGTTCCAATCCAGTTCCAACAATGCATTTCTCGGACCGAGAAAGCGGAACTGCTTGGCGCTGCATATTAGAACTCATTAAAGCCCGATTCGCATCATTGTGCTCAATAAAAGGAATGAGAGAACCCCCAATAGAAAAATATTGGAAAGGAAAAATACTTCTAACATGAATCTGTTCCCATGCAATAGTCAAGAATTCTTGACGGTATCTAGCCGGAACAACCTGTTCTTCCTGAATACCTTGATTCAAGGACAAAGAATTTCCTGCTGCTATCATATAATATTCATCTCTATTTGGTGATAGATAAACCACCTGTCTCTCTTTTTTTTCTTTTGCTTTCTCAGCAGATATTTCATAAAACGGACTCTCTATGGATCCCCACAAGTGATCAATTCTCGCATGAATTGTTAAGGATCCAGTAAGTCCAACATTGATTCCTTCAGACGTGTCAATTGGACAAATACGCCCATAGTGACTCGGATGAATATCTCGGCTCCGAAAACTTGCGGTTCTCCCCGTCAACCCTCCAGGACCTAAACAACTCACTTTTCGCCCATGAACAGTTTGTGTCAATGGATTCGTTTGATCAAAAACTTGAGATAACGGGTATGTGCCAAAAAAGGTCTCATAAGTAGTTATTAATAAAATTGAAGTTGAAGTTGGAGTTACCAAAGTTTGGGGAGTCGGTTTCGATTGACGTATGAATACTCTACGAATAGTTTTTTGAACTGCATGTTGTAAACGACCAAGAGCCAATCCGAATTGATCTTGTAACAGATCCGCAACCGAACGAATACGTTTATTTTTCAAGTGATTCATATCGTCATCGTCAAGTATACCCGTTCCAAATTTCATTCCAATCAAATGATCCGTAGCGGCCAATACATCTCGTGGTAACAAGAATGTATTGTTCTGAGGAATATCAAGATTAAGTCTCCGATTCATATTTCGTCGACCAATCCTTCCTAATTCACATTTTTGTTGAAAAAATTTCTTTTGTAATTCCTCGCATAAGGACTCCGAAAATACCAGGTCCCCACCTACACAAGCAAATTGTTGATAAAACTCCAAAATAGCTTTTTCTTTTGACTCAATCCTCTTCTTCTCTTTAGCATTCGGGAAAGACAAGAAAATTTCAGGGTAGGAAACATTATCCAGAATTTCTCTTAGATTCGAACCCATAGCTGATGATAGAACTAGAATAGATATCTTTTGTTTTCTACTCACGCGAGCCCATATCCTTTCTTTTTTATCAATTGCTAATTCCGATCTCCCCCCCCAATCTGATATTATAGTGCCAGTGTAGATAGAAATTCCCTTATGATCTAATTCCGAGCGGTAGTAAATACCAGGACTTAGCAATATTTGATTGATCACAATTCGGTATATTCCATTTATAATAAAGGTTCCTAAGGAATTCATTATAGGAATGTTTCCGATAGAAATGGTTTGCTTTTGCACATCGAAACCAAAAATTAATCTCGCAGATACATATAATTCGGAAGAATAGGTGAGTGATTCATACACAGCATCTCTTTCTTTTATCGAGGGTTCTAGCAGTTGATATCCTTTCGCAAATAATTGAAATGCAATTTCGTGATCTGGATCTTTAATTGTTGGAAACTTGTCAAGTTCTTCTGCCAAGGCTTGATTAATGAACCTACAAAATCCCTCGAATTGGATCTGACTAAATCCGGGTATTGTGGACATTCCCTCGTTTCCATTCCGGAGCATCTTAATCTTAAGTTTCCTGTTTATCAAAGAAAAATTCCATTATCAGCTCACTCTTCATCAATCCCTATGGATCGATCTAGCAATCATGGAATCTATATTCTGTTTACTGAATCACATGAAATTCTAGGGAACTCCACATACGTATTTCATATATGTATTTCATACATATGAATAGAGACCATTTGGACGAAAGTTCGAGTTTGCCAGGGGTACAAATGAAATGAAAATGAATTGATAAAACATTCCTACAAAAAAAATTCTGCCACTTATACTTTATGTTATGATATTCTAATCAGATTGGATGGCAAAGATTTCTCATTTTATCTCCTTTCTATGAATGTAATAAAGCCGTAATATAATATACTAGAAAGTTTGACTTTACTTCGATTTAGAATAGCGTGCTTACTTTAATTTCTCAAAATAATTTGAGGGTTCTTTTTTATTTCGGATCGGAGTAGTATAATTGCTAGAAAATTCAGTATTTCATTGTGGAATTCTAAAATAAAGTAAGTCCCTTTTTTAAGTACATGCCAATCTAGTTATCCACCTCTCCCCATATCCATGCTTTTCTTTTATCGTAATTTCACTTGGGTACGCCAAGATAGTCAGGTTATACTCTATATCAGAGCAAATTTCCTTTTTTTATTCAAGATATTTAATTTAATACTTTGAAAAATTAAAGCATGATTCCCCATAGAGATATGTACATAAAGGGGATCTTTGGATAATAATGCTGTTCGGACCTAAAGTTTACCTATACACGGATTAAGCATAAAGCCATAATATTTTATTATGCCATTGAAGGGGGGGGAGATAATACCGATTTAAGAGTAGTTCACTACTGCAATAAAAAAAAGAGAATTCTAGTTAACGGTTCCAATTTATTCTGAATTTTGCAGCCTGTGAATAGAAATCCACTTTTTCTTCTTTTTCATCTCAATAGAAAGAAATGGGAAGTTTTATTGTGTTAACAATGTATGTTTTAAGATAGAATCTATCGAGGAGAATAATAGAAACTGGATCAAAAAAAGCAGGAATAGATTTTTTGAAAAAGATTGGAAAAAAGTAAGTAGAATTATATTCAAAATAAAAGGGGCTTTTCGTAAGAAAACGTGGATGAATACTTGCTGTTTTCTAGATTTTTGATCGGATTTTTTGGCGGCATGGCCAAGCGGTAAGGCAGGGGACTGCAAATCCTTTATCCCCAGTTCAAATCTGGGTGCCGCCTGATCAATAAAATACTTAGGTTTTTTTTATAGTGCTGATCGAATTCGATAAATTTTTACTTCGCATAAGTTCGGGCAAGAGAGTAACTGGGCCTGCCGATACTGGGTTTAGAGAAACCATACCATAGTTCTATCCTCAAACTAGGGTTAGGGTTTGTTTTGACGGTAGTGGCCAAAATGGTTATCAATAGGGGTGAGGTAGTGTTTCCTTATTCTTTTATTATATGAATTTGAATTGGTTCTTAATTGAGATTCGATTTGATAATTTTAAAATACGAGGATAAGATGTCAGAAATCTTGGTATCCAAAGAAAGGTCCCTAAGGGGCATTCTTTTTTTTTTTCAATCTAAGATTCAAGAAGGGACTCCACGAAAGAATATCAAGACTTACTAATTATTATACATTTTTTTATCGTACATCTTATGTTACCTACATACACTAAAGTAAGGACTACTTAATTCTAACGAGAATCAGATTAAATAGGTCGATCAAAAATCAATTTAGGAGTTGTATTATGGATAAAATCTCTTCATTCTTTCATAGAATGATACAAAGCAAGGCTGCAGGGTTTAGGTCAAAAATAAACATTAGGTAAGGTAGGTATCCAATAAATATTTATCTATCGATAATTTTATGGTATATTCGGGCGTCCTTTGCTTAAAAAAAAAAAAAAGAGTAACAAAAGGAATAAAAAATCTTCCTATTCCCGCTTCTTCTATTCAGGACATCATTCCCGTACTCTTTCTTTTTTAAGGAAAAAAGGGCTATAGTATCTCGTATTTTTAATGCTCTCTAATTCTACCAGAATTCCTATAAGAATTTGTTAGGAGTAAATTCCTTGAACTGATTGATCCATGGCCTTAGGGCGGAATCCCTTTTTGACTCTGTACCCTTGATTCCACTATGATTATTGATCAATAGTAGAATAATCCCTTCATAGAAATAGGAGACATAATTTAGATGGATATAGTAAGTCTCGCTTGGGCTGCTTTAATGGTAGTCTTTACATTTTCTCTTTCACTAGTAGTATGGGGAAGGAGTGGACTCTAGGGATACTACTAATTGATTAAGTAATCAAATTGTTGTATCAATTCTTTTCTTTAATGGATCATTTTGCATTAATCATTTTGTCAAACGTTATTCTTTAATCTTTTTCTTTAGTTTTGTTTCACTCCTGTAAGAAACTCTTGTATTGTAAGTTGTAATGTAAGAAAGAGCCATTATACCAATTCAGAATTTCTACTAGAAATGACGAATGGTTAAAAAAAGTTCTATACATAAGAAAATTAGACTTTCTTCCACGGAACTATTCACGGCATATCACACATTTTCCATTTCCTTTTACTTTTTACTATAGTCTATTCTTCATATTATTTTTCTTTCCTTCCATGGATTCTTTGGTCAAGAATTGTCTTAGATTTTTTTATTTTGACCTGATTGAAATTAAGTGGATGCAATGAAAAAAGAAATTGAATTAGACTACTTAACTATTTCAATCTACTAATCTATTCTATGTAGATTCAAAGATAATATAATAGAAAGAATCTAAAGTGTCGTAGAAAAAACTATATGTAGTTCTTTCTACCACACTTTAAGATTCCAACCAGATCCTTTCATTTAAGACTTGGATTTTTTTATTTAATCCCTTTTTAATTTCTTCAATGATTAATTGGAATTCCAATTAATTATTTTGGCTGACTGTTTTTACATAAATAATAAGTAAAAAAGAAGTAGGAACTAGAATGAACAGTGCAGTAGCAATAAATGCGAGAATATTGACTTCCATAACCTCTTTATTTTTTATTTTCACAATAACTCGGGATGTAATCCCATGGAGAGGAAAAAGGGGTATCTTGTAAATTCAAGGGTAGGGCTTGCATTCTGATAATACTGAATCAATTCAATATTATGAATATCGGATCTATCAAATCAATTCATGGATGAGAGTTATATTTCACGGATGAGAGTTATATAGTATAACATAGGAAGATCCTCTATCCACACTAAGACCAAAATGGGTTTTTTGATTGGATTAGGAATTCCCTCTTTTTTAATCCTTTTCTACTTTTTCTTTTCTATATCTCTAACCCACGAGCTTTCTTAATCTTATACTTTCTTAATCTTATACAATTTCCCTTCCTTTTTCTTATAGTTATACATACAATTATGTATGTATTATATGACCAACTTTCACTTTCTATGGGTCACATAGACATCCAAATAAGCAGTAGAAGTGAGATGGGGAAAAGAGGTCTGAAATAAAAAGGGAATACGATTTATGTATGGATTCCGGTAAAATACCGGTACTCTATTCCATAAGAGTGGAATAGGAAATTAAGATGAGGATGGTATCATCATAAAGAAAGATAGAGTAATATAATATCCTAAATTCTACTAATCCACATATCGTATGTGTGTCTTTCTTTATCGATTGGGAGTAGTGAAAAAAAAATTCCTATATGCCCTCCCTCCCTCTTTAATGAGAGATGCAAAATAAAAAAGTGAAGTAAGGGTGCCCTGTGGGTATTTGATCTTGCTCCCTGCCCCTTTTTTTCATGGAAAAAGGAAATATCAATTTCTCCATTCATTGAACCCTAGTTCGGGACTGACGGGGCTCGAACCCGCAGCTTCCGCCTTGACAGGGCGGTGCTCTGACCAATTGAACTACAATCCCCGCGGGGTGTATGGCATACCCATTCTTAAATAGAACCATAAGAAGATTCGATTCGTCTTTCGTACTCTAAGAAATAGACGAATCATATACTACATACCCACATATTATATTATACGTGGGTATAGTGAGAGTGACATAACTAGTATGTCGTGATTTTTTATCACTAAAAATGGATAATAATCCAGCCTTCAATAAGAAAAACTCTTTTGTTTGTAAGAAAGGAATGAGAGAGATATGGATTAGAAAAAAAAATTTCCCTTTTTTCTTTATCTTTTATTTCTATAGATCAGACATTTTATTTTATGGAAGAAAAACAAAAGGATTTAGTTCATACTCACGAAGCCCTAGATTTTTGGTTTGGGCCGAGCTGGATTTGAACCAGCGTAGACATTGTCAACGAATTTACAGTCCGTCCCCATTAACCACTCGGGCATCGACCCAGGAAGAATTTATTCTAGGGTTTTTGCTAATCTATGATTAACCTCCTTTCATAATACTCCCTACCCCCAGGGGAAGTCGAATCCCCGCTGCCTCCTTGAAAGAGAGATGTCCTGAACCACTAGACGATAGGGGCATCACTAGACGATAGGGCCATATACAACCGCTCGTGATTATACTATAATCATAGTATGAGCAGTTTTTTGGAATTGTCAATATACTCGAAAAGTATAAATAGATCCAAAGCAAAGAGTTTTTCCAACTTTTCTGTTATGTTTTCATCTAGGATTTTTTTTAGTTGATCGTTATAGATTAATTCTCCGTGCTTCATTTAGTGTTCATACCAAAAATGCATCCATCCCGCACTAAGTCATAAAATTCTCTAAAAATATAGAGAAAGTTTCAAAAACAAAGAAAAAAAGTGAATCAATTTAGTAGAAAAGTACTCTATCAGATTCGAACCAACGACTTACGTCTTAGCACGAGATTACTCTACCACTAATTTAAAAAGCCCTTTATCGGATTTGAACCGATGACTTATGCCTTACCATGGCATTACTCTACCACTGAGTTAAAAGGGCTTTTTATTTAATTCAAAAATTAGCCACTTGGATTTCCCATTATGGGTCTACTGCATAATGTACATATTATATATATAATATATAGAGATAGAGAGAGAGACATTATGTAGAGATTGTATATGTATATATCGATATCTTGAGAGCTCAAAATAAAATTAATAAAAAAAAACATACCCTACATAACATATCCAACTCTTCTTGGTTCAGGGTTTTCCGTTTCCGAAGACTAGTAAAATAGGCGGATTCTGGAACCCCAAGGATTCAACGGTATATGGATATGGAAAATATAAGATTTCCGATCCTAGCGGGAAAAGGCGGGGAACAGATACCCAATAGGATATAGGATCCTTGGGAGGAACTTTTGGTAATGGCCTTGATCCTCTATGCTATTTTTTATGTGTTCTTAGTTCTATTGAACTTTTTGCATTCTTTTAAACAAGAATCTAATAAACTAGAATTGAGTCAGTGGAAAAAAGGAGAGAGAGGAAAGTGTTAAATGGAGAGAGTCGACTAATCAGAGACTTTTAGGATCTTCTTTACATCAGGTAAATCTGTCGGCCCTGTCCGTTTTTTTCTTTAAGTTACGACTCTTTGCTGCTTACTTCTATCAAGCCATAGGGAAAGTCTATGATGAATTTGGAAAACTCATCTCACTCTTACTCTATGGCTCGGACTTAATGGGGGAAGAAAACATCTTCCATAATTTCTTTTTTGTTCAATTCTGGACAAAAAAGAAAAGGAAAAAAGGAATTTATAGGGACAGTGTTACCCCCTATATCCCCTAGTTTATATTGTAGGAATAATAAAACAATTTAGCAGTCTGACACACTTACGTCCTTGCAAAGTAAATAATTATTATTGTAGTCGTAACCGTAGAATAGGATCCTAATCAAAATAAATACATTTGGTTCAGGCGCTATTAGCATGGTAAGAAAAGATTTTTTTTACAGACCAGAGGGGCTATCTAAATCCTAAAGTAAAGGCGAGCGATCGAAGTAGAAGTACCAACGGCTCAGTGTCATGAACCTTCTCCATCTGATTCAATAAGGGGGAATTAGCCTTCTTGTCAAATGGCTATCCTTGACAAAGGGTACCATTTATACCATAATCTACAATGTAGCGGGTATAGTTTAGTGGTAAAAGTGTGATTCGTTCTATTAATAACTGAATTTGAAATGATATACTTAAGGCATCCTTAAGTTTTTTATTTTTATATTCCGATGAAAACTTTAGTTCTTATAAAGGATTAAATCCTTTTCCTCTCAATAGCATATTGAGGAAGAATATACATTCTGGCGATTTGTATCCAAAGACTAATTTAAATTGCATCCAAAATAAAAATAGGATTATGAGTACAGAGTCGCGAAGCATAATTTTGCATTGGATTAAGTATTCCAATTTTGAAAATATGAGTAAAGGATCTATGGATGAAGATACAAAAAAGTTGATTTCCAATCGTAACTAAATCTTCTTAAAATAAGGAATAAGGAAGCCAAATAGCTAAAAAACGATAGTTTTGGTTTACTAGAACCATCCGCATATTGTTTCAGCTCGGTGGAAACCCAATTCTTTTCCTCAGGATCTCTTGAATGAAATTAGGGAACGAAGTAAGTAGATTAGATGAATTTAGATAGAATTTCTATCTCCTACTCTATAAGGATCATCTAGAAAGCGGAGAGCTTTGGTTCCATTCAAATAGAAAAGCTGACATAGATGTTAAGTGGTGAGAATATCCATAAAGGAGCCGAATGAAATCAAAATTTCATGTTCGGTTTGAATTAGAGACGTTAAAAATAATCAACCAACGTCGACTATAACCCCTAGCCTTCCAAGCTAACGATGCGGGTTCGATTCCCGCTACCCGCTCCATTCTGTATAAAAGGAGTATTCTATTTGTCTAGACATGTTAGAGGCTTGTATTCAAGCCTTTTTTGTCCACCAGTTTCTGGTACTCCAGAGCGGAGTAGAGCAGTTTGGTAGCTCACGAGGCTCATAACCTTGAGGTCACGGGTTCGATTCCCGTCTCCGCACTTAGCAGTCTGTATAAAAGGACTATTCTATTTCTCTAGATATGTATGGTAGAGGGGCGTATCCAACCCTTTTTTATTCATTAGTTCCCGGCCCTAGAGGGCAAAATTGAGCAGTTTGCGAAGTCACTTGCCTTCAAAAAAAGAAGGCGCAAGGCCTCTCCCTACCCTGCAGAAAATAAAAATGAAACGAAAGGGACAGTCTACCTCTCCCTTCCTTTAAAAAAAGTTTGCCCGTTGTTTGTCTCAGTTAATACCCAATTTTTGGAGCTCTGTTGGCGAGTTCTATTTCTGCCTCTGGAGCGCCCTCTTTTTTTGAGTGGGATGCAAAGGAAGGGTAAGATAGTAAGGGATACGGCACTAGACTAACACCTAATTAATACTTAATTTAATATAAGTAGTTAAACAGTTAACTAGACTAAACTTTTTATCATAGTACTTTGATAAATTAAGCGGGCGAGCGGCGGGAATCGAACCCGTATCTTCTCCTTGGCAAGGAGATATTTTACCATTGAACTACGCTCGCTACGGTATATATTTTATAGCGTATATCCGCCTGGGTCGACCTTCTATGTCTGGGTCGACCGTTTCATTTCATTTTCTATTATATTAGAGTTTTCCTTTTTTTATTATCTGTCAATGAATATTCTAATGGGAATGGAATTTCATAATACTGAAAGAGAAGAGCTAGCAATTCGGAACGCAAATTGCGTTTTAATACGTCTCACTATTCTAATTTTTTAGAAGAAATGGCCTTTATTATTTCTTTTTTATGGGGTTAATAAATATTAACCAAATTTCATTTAAGAAATGAGAGAATTCAGAATAGCTACGAGAAAGACTAGTCCAATCCATAATGATGTACCGGAAAATACAACATTTTTATTATTTGACCAACCATCAGGAGAAGCAAATACAAGGGGTACACTAATTACTAAGACTGAGGAAGTCGCAATTAATGCAAAAACAGCTAATTGGAAAGCAATAGTCATATTTCTAATCCTCCAAGCTACCATCAAATAAAGTTGACTACATATTTGATCCCTCACTTAAACCAAATTGTAAAAAAATACAAGAAGTAGGAGGGGTTTAATCATGAATCCATTGATTCTTCTCTTTAATTCAAATTTATTACTTAAACCGCTTTTTTATTTGGATATGGGGGTGAGAAGAGATTATTTACTCTTTATTTCACAAGCGGGTATAGCGGATCCTGTATCCGTGTATACAGTATACAGAGATATATCGAAAAGGAACTTGTATCTGATATCTTTCTAGAGGCTAATAAATCTTTTTATTTTTTATATGGCTATGTTCTATTTGTAGGAGTAAAATAAGGATTAGGCTGTGGAGAGATGGCTGAGTGGTTGATAGCTCCGGTCTTGAAAACCGGTATAGTTCTAGGAACTATCGAGGGTTCGAATCCCTCTCTCTCCTTTTGCTTATTGAATACGTTTGTTTCTTTCATTTTTATTTATTTTTTTTTTCTGTCCCTTATCTTTCTTTCATAAAAAGGAATGAATGGCTCGGCTAGATGGAATAACCGAGCCAGAACAGAAAAAAAGTAGAACAGGTATAAATAAGAAAATCTTAGTTAAGAGGGTTCATGTAAAGAACAGGTTCCAAATCACGATCGATTCCCTTTTCAAAACCTGCTGCAGCAGCTCGGGCTCTTCCTGCATGCCATAAATGGCCCACAAAAAAGAAGAATCCTAGAACAAAATGAGAAGTTGATAACCAACTTCTAGGAGAGACATAATTAACTGCATTGATCTCGGTAGCTACGCCACCCACGGAATTTAAAGAGCCTAAAGGAGCGTGGGTCATATATTCTGCTGAGCGTCGTTCTTGCCAAGGTTGTATGTCTTTTTTCAACCTACTCAAGTCCAAACCGTTGGGGCCCCTTAGAGGTTCTAACCATGGAGCACGAAGGTCCCAAAAACGCATAGTTTCCCCTCCAAAGATAACCTCCCCAGTTGGGGAACGCATTAGATATTTACCTAAACCTGTGGGTCCTTGAGCGGATCCCACATTAGCTCCAAGACGCTGGTCTCTAACTAGAAAAGTAAATGCTTGAGCTTGAGAAGCTTCTGGCCCGGTGGGTCCATAAAACTCACTCGGATAAGCTGTATTATTGAACATACAAAACAACAAGCGATAAAACCAAAGACAGATAAAGCAGCTAAACTATAAGACAAGTAAGCTTCTCCAGACCATACAAATGCACGGCGAGCCCATGCGAAGGGTTTGGTTAAAATATGCCAAATTCCGCCAAATACACAAATAAAACCCAACCATACATGCCCACCAATTATATCTTCTAAATCATCTACACTAACAATCCACCCTTCTCCACCAAAAGGAGATTTTAGTAAATAACCAAATATAACACTGGGACTAAGGGTCAAATTGGTAATTTTTCTTACATCTCCCCCCCAGGGGCCCAGGTATCATATACACCGCCAAATAAAGAGCCTTGAGTACTAGAAGAAAAGCACCTAGACCTAACAAAATTAAGTGAATACCCAAAATTGTAGTCATTTTATTTCTATCTTTCCAGACATAACCAAAGAATGGAAAAGATTCCTCAAGAGTCTCGGGTCCCAGAAGCGCGTGATAAATGCCACCGAAGCCTAAGACTGCGGAGGAAATTAGGTGAAGTACGCCAGATACAAAGTACGGAAAAGTATCTAGAACTTCCCCCCCTGGCCCTACTCCCCAACCTAGAGTAGCTAAGTGTGGAAGTAAAATCAACCCTTGTTCATACATGGCTTTTCTGGTACGAAATGGGCCACTTCAAATAGGTTCATTGCTCCGGCCCAGAATACGATTAATCCGGCATGAGCTACATGAGCTCCAAGCAGTTTACCGGACAAATTGATAAGTCTGGCATTCCAGCCCACCAAGCAAAGCCGGTGGTTTCTTGGTCACGACCAGCTAAAACGAAAGTTCCATTAAAGAGCGTTTCCACGTGTAGAACCTCCTCAGGGAATATAAGATTTTCATGAGGCTGATCCTGAGCTGCCATCCACGCACGAATACCCTCGTTTAAAAGAATATTTTTGGTGTAGAAAGTCTCAAATTCAGGATCTTCCGCTGCACGGATTTCCTGGGAAACAAAGTCATAGGCACGTAAGTTCAGAGCCAAGCCAACTACGCCAATAGCACTCATCCATAAACCGGTGACGGGTACAAATAGCATAAAGAAATGTAACCAACGTTTATTGGAAAAAGCAACACCAAAGATTTGGGACCAAAAGCGGTTAGCAGTGACCATTGAATAAGTTTCTTCAGCTTGAGTTGGGTTAAAAGCACGGAAGGTATTTGCACCATCACCGTCCTCAAATAGAGTGTTTTCTACGGTCGCTCCATGAATAGCGCATAGCAGAGCCGCACCTAATACTCCGGCAACTCCATCATATGAAATGGGTTCAACGTCCAATTATGAAATCCTTGGAAGAAAAGGATGAATCGAAATATCGCTGCTACGCCAAAACTCGGCGCAAAGAACCAACCAGATTGCCCCAGTGGATAAATAAGGAATACAGAAACAAAAACAGCAATTGGACCAGAGAATGAGATTGCATTATAAGGCCGCAATTGAACAGACCGAGCAAGTTCAAATTGGCGTAACATGAAACCTATTAGTGCAAAAGCCCCGTGGAGAGCTACAAAAGTCCATAGACCGCCTAATTGACACCAACGAGTAAAATCTCCTTGTGCTTCGGGCCCCCATAGTAGCAACAAAGAGTGTGCTAAACTATTGGCAGGGGTAGAAACTGCTGCGGTTAAGAAATTACAACCTTCCAAATAGGAACTAGCCAATCCATGGGTATACCAAGAAGTTACAAAAGTTGTCCCTGTAAACCAACCCCCTAAAGCGAAATAAGCACAAGGAAAGAGCAATAGGCCAGACCATCCTACAAAAACGAAACGGTCCCTTCGTAACCAGTCATCCATAGTATCAAATAGATCATTTTCTTCTTTAGGAATTCTACCAAGGGCTATAGTCATAGTGATCCTCCTATTCAATTACTTCAACCATTTCCGAGCACCTCATATCACTTTCCAAGGCATATGATAGTTTTATTATCTGTGGACGATTTCTTTCTCGTTCAATGCCCTTTTTCAATGGTCTCGAAGAGAGAAATTTCCCATTTTTATCTATGGAGTCACAGTCACAACCGAGGGTCGTGGTAAATCCATGAATTTGATTCGATTTGTTTTTCTTATACTATTTATTTGTTTT
>NW_028260385.1:0-44412 GCF_056163025.1 Triticum urartu | reverse complement strand
TTGTTACAATAGAGAAAAATCCCTCCCCAAATCGTGCTTGCATTTTTCATTGCACACGACTTTCCCTATGTAGAAATAGCCAATTTCTATTCCAAAGAGGAAGTTCTACTAATTTTTTTAATTAGTAAGTTGATTCACCTACTCTTTATTATAATAAAAAGAACATTTCAGAATGAAAAATAGAAAAGTTTTTTCTTGATCATTTATCAACCCTTTCCTGTTTCTTAATTTCGTCTAATGATTAATTAAGAGGGTTGACCAGGTCATTGATACGTATAATATCCAAATACCAAATACGCTCAGTGTGTGATCCACAGAAAGAAAAAAGAGTTGTTTTGGTGAACATCAAAGAAAAAACTTGCTCTTCTTCCATAAAAAATTCTTCTAAAAATGCCGAACCCAATCGTTGCATAAAAGTTCGTACCGTGCTTTTATGTTTACGAGCTAAAGTTCTAGCACATGAAAGTCGAAGTATATACTTTAGTCGATACAAAGTCCGTTTTTTCGAAGATCCACTATGATAATGAAAAAGATTTCTACATATCCGACCAAATCGATCAAGAATATCCCAATCTGATAAATCTGTCCAAATGGGTTTACTAATAGGATGCCCCGATCCAGTACAAAATTGAGCTTTTGATAAGTATCCTATGAGGAGAGTAGCGGGGACTATGGTATCGAATTTTTTCATTCGAGTATCTATTAGAAATGAATTCTCCAGCATTTGATTCCTTACTAACAAAGAACTTTTTTGTACACTTGAAAGGTACCCCATAAAATCGAAGCAAGAGTTTGCTAATTGGTTTATATGGATTCTTCGCGGCTGAGTCCAAAAACAGAAATAATATTGCCAGAAATTGATAAGGTAGCATTTCCATTTCTTCTTCAAAAAAAAAGTGCCTTTTGATGCAAGAATTGCCTTTCCTTGATATCGAACATAATGCATAAGAGGATCCATAAAGAACCATAGGGTTTTCCGAGAAAAACCAGGGTACATTATCCCAAAATGTTCCATCTTCCTAGAAAAGTGGATTCGTTCCAGAAAAGTTCCAGAAGATGCTAATGGTAAGCAAGAAGATTGTTTACGAAGAAACAACAAAAAAAATTCATATTCTGATACATAAGAGTTATATAGGAATTGAAATAGTCTTTTATTTTCTTTTTGAAAAAAAAAAATGGATTTCATTGAAGTAATAAAACTATTCCAATTCGAATAATAGTTGAGAAAGAATCGCAATAAATGCAAAGATGGAACATCTTGGATACGGTATTGAAGGAGTTGAACCAGGATTTCCAAATGGATAGGATAGGGTATTTCTATATGTGATAGATAATCCAAATGCAAAAATTTGTCTTCTAAAAAGGGAAATATTGAATGAATAGAGCGTAAATTCTGAAACTTTGGTATTTCTTTTTCTTTCAGACAAAAAAATTCCCGTAGCGAGAATGGGATTTCCACAACGATCGCAAACCCTTCAGATAGAATCTGAGAATAAAACTCAGAATAAAAATAATTTTTGTAATCCAATAATCGATCTTGGTTAGGATGATTAACCGAGTTATCCAAAAAATTCTGCTGATACATTCGAATAATTAAACGTTTCACAAGTAGTGAACTAAATTTCTTGTTATTACAACTAACAACTATTTCCACAGGTTCAGAACCATTTAATCCATAATGGTGGGCAAATGCATAAATATATTCCTGAAAGAGAAGTGGGTAGACAAAGTATTGTTGACGAGATTTATGTTTTTCTGAATACCCTTCGAATTTTTCCATTTGTATTTCTACTTGAATCAGAGAGAAGAAGCATTTCTCGGTTTATCGAATGATGATACATAGTGCAATATGGTCAGAACAGGGTGTTGCATTTTTAATACAAACCCTGGAAAGAAAGGGAGTCTAATCCACAGATCTTTTTCTGCTCCTTTTCTACCCAATTAGTTTATGTTTGTTCTAATTAAAAAAAAAGAACAGAACAAGTTTTTTATTTTTGCAGGCCAATCGCTCTTTTGACTTTGGAATACAGCCTCTTTATCAATATACTGCTTCTTTTACACATTCAATCCATAACATCCCTTATTCAATCCATAATCAAGAATAATTAGGATTTCTAAAAAAAAAAAGAAAAAATAAAGGGTCCACTCATAGGAAAACCCAACCTTTCCCCGCATCCGGCACTAATCTATTTTTAACGTCTAATTAGAGCGGGGAATCATTCCAATTAGGAAGTTCAGCTCGTTGCTTTTTATTTTACCAGAATTGGAGCCAGGCTCTATCCATTTATTCATTAGACCCAGAAAATCGTAATTTTGGATTCCATTCAAAAAAGATTGATTTTATTACGACATGCTATTTTTTCCATTCATTACCTTTGAGGATCAGTCGTGGTCTTCTAGACTCTACCAAGAGTCTGGACGAATTTGTTGTTTCATCCAAATGTGTAAAAGATCATAGTCGCACTTAAAAGCCGAGTACTCTACCATTGAGTTAGCAACCCAGATAAAAAAAGGATCTTAGATACGATCGAAATCCAAAAATCAATGGAATTACACCGCGCGCTTCTGTCAAAACATTGAACTAGCAAGACATCAAAAGATTTTTTTTATCGACCATGAAAAACACTCAAATGCCAAAACGAACAGGTCCGGTGAAATTCCACTAAAGTAAAGTTAAAAAAAGAGCGACCCTAATCACGATGGCCAAATTCTCCTTATTTTTAGCGATTTTTATTAACAAAAAATATATATTATAAAAAATATATATTATATTGTATGAGAATACATGCAAGAGGAACACCCTTATCATTTGAGCGAAGTGTAGGCGGAAAAATTGAATATGGAGTGAGGATAAAGAGACCCATCTATCTACAAATTCTATTTGTTCAATAGACCTTTGTCAATGGAAATACAATGGTAAGAAAACAAATTAGATAGAAAAAGTAAATAAAATAGGGGCTTATGTTGGATTGGCACGATATAATATAAATCCAAATAGGATTAAAAAAGAGGTAAATTGTGTCTAAATAATTAGACAACTAGGAATACTAATAATCTTCTCCTATCCTATTTTTTGATTCATTTAGTTCTTCAATTAACTCAAAGTTCTTTCTTTTTCTTTAAAGAATTCTGCCTTCCTTAAAATATCATAAACAGTTCTTGTTGGTTGAGCACCCTTTTCAAGGAAATAGAGAATAGCTGGAACATTTAAACAAGTTTGATTCTTTATCGGATCATAAAAACCTACTTTTTGAAGATCTCTTCCTTCTCTTCGAGATCGAACATCAATTGCAACGATTCGATAGACAGCTTATTGGGATAGATGTAGATAAACAACGCCCCCCCCTAGAAACGTATATGAGGTTTTCTCCTCATACGGCTCGAGAAAATGATTCGAATTTCTGTCGATAATAATAGAAATTAGACTATGACGTGCATTAATTTCCTTACAGAAAAAACAAATTTCATTTATACTCATGACTCAAGTGGGCTAATTTTGCCTGACAAACTTCGAAGGCAAAATCCTTCCAAAATTTTTGAGTCGTCTTTAAACTCTTTTCTTTGTCTCATTTCGAACGAATTGACTTTTATTCCTTATTCTAATCCAACTCTGTTGTTGAGACAATTGAAAATTGTGTTTACTTGTTCTGGAATCCTTTATCTTTGATTTGTGAAATCCTTGGGTTTAGACATTACTTCGGGAATTCCTATTTTTTTCTTTCAAAAGAGTAGCAACATACCCTTTTTTCTTATTTCCTTCGATAAAGCATTTATCTCTTCTATAGAAATCTAATAAGAGGGATTGATTCTGATATACTTTTATTGGACTTTCTTCTTATTTTAACCTTTCGATTTATTTCTATATTAAGGATAGACTGACAAAGTTGGCCTAATTTATTAGTTTTCACTAACCCTAGATTCTTTCCCTTGATAAAAAAAATTCTGTCCTCTCGAGCTCCATCGTGTACTATGTTACTTAAACCCAGCGCAAATTTGGTTCGGAACGAATAGAACAGGCTATGTCGAGCCAAGAGCATTTTCATTACTATGGAAAATGATGGATAGCAAAATCCACAATCGATCATGTCCTTCAAGTCGCACGTTGCTTTCTACCACATCGTTTTAAACGAAGTTTTACCATAACAAACATTCCTCTTTTCATTGCAAAGTGGTATAGAGAATTGATCCAATATGGATGGAATCATGAATAGTCATTGGTTTAGTTTTTTTATACTAATTAAAACTTGCTATCTATGGAGCAATATGGATAAAAGAAAGTAAGTATTTATCCGGGAAGCCTCCGCCAAGATCCAATTTATTTAAACCCATATTAAAATTCTATCATATGAATGAAACATAGTTTGAAAAAGACGACTAAACAAGTTTGCTTAAAACTTATTTATTCTTAAATTTCCACCCTCAACGGATGGCTCGAGATGATCAATCTTGAAGTGAGAAAAGAAGGATTGACTCTTCCTCAATAAATAAACTATCAACCTCCAAAAAAGTTTAATTAATTTAATTACTAGAATTAGAATTCTAGTAGTAATATATTTTTTCAGTACCAAAAACAATTAACTATAATAACTAAATAAACTATTCCAATGAAAAGATTGAAAGTTTTTGGTAGTTATAGAATTCTCGTACTTCTTCAACTCGAATACCAAAAGGAAGAAAAAAATATGACTAAGTGATTTTATAGTAGAGGCATATCCTGAATGTGCTTGATAGATCCCATTTTTTCATGAAAATAAAGATAGTCAATTTGACTGGACTTAAGACTTTATTATGTTTTCTGAGAAAGAATAAGATATCATTATTCTCTTTAATAAACTTTTGTCTCGTACGGAATACTATATGATTTCACCGTTTGTTTCATCAGAAACAATCTGGGACGGAAGGATTCGAACCTCCGAGTAACGGGACCAAAACCCGCTGCCTTACCACTTGGCCACGCCCCATTTCGGGTTTTATGCGACACTAATAAACACTAGTATGTTTATTTGTTATTCGTCAATACCATTTCAATTACATAAAAAAGGAGGGATATTCTCTTGCTAGTATTCTACACATGCGGATAATATAGAATCAAAAAAATGCATTGATCATTACATGGAATTCTATTAAGATATTATATGAAAGTCGAATTTATTCCACTCTCATTTGAGAGTGCGAATACAAGGAGGTATTTTGTGTTTGGGAAAGTCCGAAGAAAAAAGATTTTGAATCTGCCTTTTCCTTCTTTCCCTTAAAAAAATAACTCAAGAAAAATCCAATTATTTACTCTACAAGAATGAAATGCTTGTTATGCCTAATATACTTAGTTTAACCTGTATCTGTTTTAATTCTGTTCTTTATCCTACTAGTTTTTTCTTTGCCAAATTACCCGAAGCTTATGCTATTTTCAATCCAATCGTGGATATTATGCCTGTTATACCTCTATTCTTTTTTCTATTAGCCTTTGTTTGGCAAGCTGCTGTAAGTTTTCGATGAAATCTTTAGTACTCTGTATGCCAAATTGAATGATGTGTTCATTCCAAAAAAATTTTAAAATGGGTAAAAGCCGAGAAGTTTTATATTTTTATATTATGAACCTTCGATTCTAAAATTTAAATTCTTCTACATTGAATGGGTAGCTACAGCAATAAATTTGGATCAGCCTTTCTACTCCCCTGCACCTAGGTTGAGCAGGTACCTAAAGGTACCTACACAATACCTAACCACCTAACCCTATTTTTGCTATTGATAAGAGTGCTTATTATAAAAGAATTCTTGCAATTTTTTTCAAGAATTCTTTTTTGCATTTTTAGGTATAAAAAAAAACCATCCTAGTGGATCCGTGTGGTAAGGAAAAACTGGTAATCTATTCCTTAAAAAAAAATCTTGGAGATTATGTAATGCTTACTCTCAAACTTTTTGTTTATACAGTAGTGATATTCTTTGTTTCACTCTTTATCTTTGGATTCTTATCTAATGACCCAGGACGGAATCCTGGACGCGAGGAGTAAAAATTCAGTTTTTTTTTTTCTTATTGGATTTGTTTCGTACATTTATCTATGAGAAAATCCGGGGGTCAGAATTCTTTCCAATTCGAAAGTCCCAAATGATCCAAGGGAGCGGAAAGAGAGGGATTCGAACCCTCGGTACAAAAAAATTGTACAACGGATTAGCAATCCGCCGCTTTAGTCCACTCAGCCATCTCTCCACGTTCCAAAGCGAAAGGTTTCCGTGATATGATATAGGCAAGAAATAAGAAATAACGGTTGCAAAAAACCCCTTTTTTTTCTTTCAAAAGTCTATAAAAATTATATTGCCAATTCCATTTTAATTATATTCTTTTTTCTTAATGTTAATAAAAAAAGAAGAAAATTCTTGTTTTTTCTTTCTAAAAATCGATATTGGCCGAGAGACAATCAAATAGATTTTCTCTTTAGCGGGCATTTCCATATAGGACTTGTTATAATTATAATAAAACAAGCAGGTTATATAAAAAAAACGCTTTTTTTGTCGATTATTTATCAAGAAAGCAAAAAGGGTTCTTATCAAATCCACCATAAAATTGGAAAGAAGCATAAAGTAAGTAGACCTGACTCCTTTAATGATGCCTCTATCCGCTATTCTGATATATAAATTCGATGTAGATGAAATTGTATAAGCGAATTTTTTTTATTTCCTTAGACTTAGACCGCGCAAGACAAGAATTTTTCGCTATTTACGATTTCATATTCTTGTTACTAGATGTTCTATAGGAATAAGAAGAAATCGCAACTCCTTTGCGCTACACATAAAATTGGATTTCGAAGGTCCATTTTTTTTTTTCAGAATCCTCTATTATTTTAGTTCTTCCACCCATGCAATAGAGAGGGAATGGGAAAAGAAGGGTTACTTTTATTTGCATTTTTCCCTTAAAAGATAGACTTTGAAATAGGAGTCTTGGAATAATGCTGAATTCAAAGGTTTATTTCTTTCTATAGTATAAGAAAAACAATTTATTTCTATTTCTATAGTATAAGAAAAACAAATAAATAGTATAAGAAAAACAAATCGAATCAAATTCATGGATTTACCACGACCTCGGTTGTGACTGTGACTCCATAGATAAAAATGGGAAATTTCTCTCTTCGAGACCATTGAAAAAGGGCATTGAACGAGAAAGAAATCGTCCACAGATAATAAAACTATCATATGCCTTGGAAAGTGATATGAGGTGCTCGGAAATGGTTGAAGTAATTGAATAGGAGGATCACTATGACTATAGCCCTTGGTAGAATTCCTAAAGAAGAAAATGATCTATTTGATACTATGGATGACTGGTTACGAAGGGACCGTTTCGTTTTTGTAGGATGGTCTGGCCTATTGCTCTTTCCTTGTGCTTATTTCGCTTTAGGGGGTTGGTTTACAGGGACAACTTTTGTAACTTCTTGGTATACCCATGGATTGGCTAGTTCCTATTTGGAAGGTTGTAATTTCTTAACCGCAGCAGTTTCTACCCCTGCCAATAGTTTAGCACACTCTTTGTTGCTACTATGGGGGCCCGAAGCACAAGGAGATTTTACTCGTTGGTGTCAATTAGGCGGTCTATGGACTTTTGTAGCTCTCCACGGGGCTTTTGCACTAATAGGTTTCATGTTACGCCAATTTGAACTTGCTCGGTCTGTTCAATTGCGGCCTTATAATGCAATCTCATTCTCTGGTCCAATTGCTGTTTTTGTTTCTGTATTCCTTATTTATCCACTGGGGCAATCTGGTTGGTTCTTTGCGCCGAGTTTTGGCGTAGCAGCGATATTTCGATTCATCCTTTTCTTCCAAGGATTTCATAATTGGACGTTGAACCCATTTCATATGATGGGAGTTGCCGGAGTATTAGGTGCGGCTCTGCTATGCGCTATTCATGGAGCGACCGTAGAAAACACTCTATTTGAGGACGGTGATGGTGCAAATACCTTCCGTGCTTTTAACCCAACTCAAGCTGAAGAAACTTATTCAATGGTCACTGCTAACCGCTTTTGGTCCCAAATCTTTGGTGTTGCTTTTTCCAATAAACGTTGGTTACATTTCTTTATGCTATTTGTACCCGTCACCGGTTTATGGATGAGTGCTATTGGCGTAGTTGGCTTGGCTCTGAACTTACGTGCCTATGACTTTGTTTCCCAGGAAATCCGTGCAGCGGAAGATCCTGAATTTGAGACTTTCTACACCAAAAATATTCTTTTAAACGAGGGTATTCGTGCGTGGATGGCAGCTCAGGATCAGCCTCATGAAAATCTTATATTCCCTGAGGAGGTTCTACCACGTGGAAACGCTCTTTAATGGAACTTTCGTTTTAGCTGGTCGTGACCAAGAAACCACCGGCTTTGCTTGGTGGGCTGGGAATGCCAGACTTATCAATTTGTCCGGTAAACTGCTTGGAGCTCATGTAGCTCATGCCGGATTAATCGTATTCTGGGCCGGAGCAATGAACCTATTTGAAGTGGCCCATTTCGTACCAGAAAAGCCCATGTATGAACAAGGGTTGATTTTACTTCCACACTTAGCTACTCTAGGTTGGGGAGTAGGGCCAGGGGGGGAAGTTCTAGATACTTTTCCGTACTTTGTATCTGGCGTACTTCACCTAATTTCCTCCGCAGTCTTAGGCTTCGGTGGCATTTATCACGCGCTTCTGGGACCCGAGACTCTTGAGGAATCTTTTCCATTCTTTGGTTATGTCTGGAAAGATAGAAATAAAATGACTACAATTTTGGGTATTCACTTAATTTTGTTAGGTCTAGGTGCTTTTCTTCTAGTACTCAAGGCTCTTTATTTTGGCGGTGTATATGATACCTGGGCCCCTGGGGGGGGAGATGTAAGAAAAATTACCAATTTGACCCTTAGTCCCAGTGTTATATTTGGTTATTTACTAAAATCTCCTTTTGGTGGAGAAGGGTGGATTGTTAGTGTAGATGATTTAGAAGATATAATTGGTGGGCATGTATGGTTGGGTTTTATTTGTGTATTTGGCGGAATTTGGCATATTTTAACCAAACCCTTCGCATGGGCTCGCCGTGCATTTGTATGGTCTGGAGAAGCTTACTTGTCTTATAGTTTAGCTGCTTTATCTGTCTTTGGTTTTATCGCTTGTTGTTTTGTATGGTTCAATAATACAGCTTATCCGAGTGAGTTTTATGGACCCACCGGGCCAGAAGCTTCTCAAGCTCAAGCATTTACTTTTCTAGTTAGAGACCAGCGTCTTGGAGCTAATGTGGGATCCGCTCAAGGACCCACAGGTTTAGGTAAATATCTAATGCGTTCCCCAACTGGGGAGGTTATCTTTGGAGGGGAAACTATGCGTTTTTGGGACCTTCGTGCTCCATGGTTAGAACCTCTAAGGGGCCCCAACGGTTTGGACTTGAGTAGGTTGAAAAAAGACATACAACCTTGGCAAGAACGACGCTCAGCAGAATATATGACCCACGCTCCTTTAGGCTCTTTAAATTCCGTGGGTGGCGTAGCTACCGAGATCAATGCAGTTAATTATGTCTCTCCTAGAAGTTGGTTATCAACTTCTCATTTTGTTCTAGGATTCTTCTTTTTTGTGGGCCATTTATGGCATGCAGGAAGAGCCCGAGCTGCTGCAGCAGGTTTTGAAAAGGGAATCGATCGTGATTTGGAACCTGTTCTTTACATGAACCCTCTTAACTAAGATTTTCTTATTTATACCTGTTCTACTTTTTTTCTGTTCTGGCTCGGTTATTCCATCTAGCCGAGCCATTCATTCCTTTTTATGAAAGAAAGATAAGGGACAGAAAAAAAAAATAAATAAAAATGAAAGAAACAAACGTATTCAATAAGCAAAAGGAGAGAGAGGGATTCGAACCCTCGATAGTTCCTAGAACTATACCGGTTTTCAAGACCGGAGCTATCAACCACTCAGCCATCTCTCCACAGCCTAATCCTTATTTTACTCCTACAAATAGAACATAGCCATATAAAAAATAAAAAGATTTATTAGCCTCTAGAAAGATATCAGATACAAGTTCCTTTTCGATATATCTCTGTATACTGTATACACGGATACAGGATCCGCTATACCCGCTTGTGAAATAAAGAGTAAATAATCTCTTCTCACCCCCATATCCAAATAAAAAAGCGGTTTAAGTAATAAATTTGAATTAAAGAGAAGAATCAATGGATTCATGATTAAACCCCTCCTACTTCTTGTATTTTTTTACAATTTTGGTTTAAGTGAGGGATCAAATATGTAGTCAACTTTATTTGATGGTAGCTTGGAGGATTAGAAATATGACTATTGCTTTCCAATTAGCTGTTTTTGCATTAATTGCGACTTCCTCAGTCTTAGTAATTAGTGTACCCCTTGTATTTGCTTCTCCTGATGGTTGGTCAAATAATAAAAATGTTGTATTTTCCGGTACATCATTATGGATTGGACTAGTCTTTCTCGTAGCTATTCTGAATTCTCTCATTTCTTAAATGAAATTTGGTTAATATTTATTAACCCCATAAAAAAGAAATAATAAAGGCCATTTCTTCTAAAAAATTAGAATAGTGAGACGTATTAAAACGCAATTTGCGTTCCGAATTGCTAGCTCTTCTCTTTCAGTATTATGAAATTCCATTCCCATTAGAATATTCATTGACAGATAATAAAAAAAGGAAAACTCTAATATAATAGAAAATGAAATGAAACGGTCGACCCAGACATAGAAGGTCGACCCAGGCGGATATACGCTATAAAATATATACCGTAGCGAGCGTAGTTCAATGGTAAAATATCTCCTTGCCAAGGAGAAGATACGGGTTCGATTCCCGCCGCTCGCCCGCTTAATTTATCAAAGTACTATGATAAAAAGTTTAGTCTAGTTAACTGTTTAACTACTTATATTAAATTAAGTATTAATTAGGTGTTAGTCTAGTGCCGTATCCCTTACTATCTTACCCTTCCTTTGCATCCCACTCAAAAAAAGAGGGCGCTCCAGAGGCAGAAATAGAACTCGCCAACAGAGCTCCAAAAATTGGGTATTAACTGAGACAAACAACGGGCAAACTTTTTTTAAAGGGAAGGGAGAGGTAGACTGTCCCTTTCGTTTCATTTTTATTTTCTGCAGGGTAGGGAGAGGCCTTGCGCCTTCTTTTTTTGAAGGCAAGTGACTTCGCAAACTGCTCAATTTTGCCCTCTAGGGCCGGGAACTAATGAATAAAAAAGGGTTGGATACGCCCCTCTACCATACATATCTAGAGAAATAGAATAGTCCTTTTATACAGACTGCTAAGTGCGGAGACGGGAATCGAACCCGTGACCTCAAGGTTATGAGCCTCGTGAGCTACCAAACTGCTCTACTCCGCTCTGGAGTACCAGAAACTGGTGGACAAAAAAGGCTTGAATACAAGCCTCTAACATGTCTAGACAAATAGAATACTCCTTTTATACAGAATGGAGCGGGTAGCGGGAATCGAACCCGCATCGTTAGCTTGGAAGGCTAGGGGTTATAGTCGACGTTGGTTGATTATTTTTAACGTCTCTAATTCAAAACCGAACATGAAATTTTGATTTCATTCGGCTCCTTTATGGATATTCTCACCACTTAACATCTATGTCAGCTTTTCTATTTGAATGGAACCAAAGCTCTCCGCTTTCTAGATGATCCTTATAGAGTAGGAGATAGAAATTCTATCTAAATTCATCTAATCTACTTACTTCGTTCCCTAATTTCATTCAAGAGATCCTGAGGAAAAGAATTGGGTTTCCACCGAGCTGAAACAATATGCGGATGGTTCTAGTAAACCAAAACTATCGTTTTTTAGCTATTTGGCTTCCTTATTCCTTATTTTAAGAAGATTTAGTTACGATTGGAAATCAACTTTTTTGTATCTTCATCCATAGATCCTTTACTCATATTTTCAAAATTGGAATACTTAATCCAATGCAAAATTATGCTTCGCGACTCTGTACTCATAATCCTATTTTTATTTTGGATGCAATTTAAATTAGTCTTTGGATACAAATCGCCAGAATGTATATTCTTCCTCAATATGCTATTGAGAGGAAAAGGATTTAATCCTTTATAAGAACTAAAGTTTTCATCGGAATATAAAAATAAAAAACTTAAGGATGCCTTAAGTATATCATTTCAAATTCAGTTATTAATAGAACGAATCACACTTTTACCACTAAACTATACCCGCTACATTGTAGATTATGGTATAAATGGTACCCTTTGTCAAGGATAGCCATTTGACAAGAAGGCTAATTCCCCCTTATTGAATCAGATGGAGAAGGTTCATGACACTGAGCCGTTGGTACTTCTACTTCGATCGCTCGCCTTTACTTTAGGATTTAGATAGCCCCTCTGGTCTGTAAAAAAAATCTTTTCTTACCATGCTAATAGCGCCTGAACCAAATGTATTTATTTTGATTAGGATCCTATTCTACGGTTACGACTACAATAATAATTATTTACTTTGCAAGGACGTAAGTGTGTCAGACTGCTAAATTGTTTTATTATTCCTACAATATAAACTAGGGGATATAGGGGGTAACACTGTCCCTATAAATTCCTTTTTTCCTTTTCTTTTTTGTCCAGAATTGAACAAAAAAGAAATTATGGAAGATGTTTTCTTCCCCCATTAAGTCCGAGCCATAGAGTAAGAGTGAGATGAGTTTTCCAAATTCATCATAGACTTTCCCTATGGCTTGATAGAAGTAAGCAGCAAAGAGTCGTAACTTAAAGAAAAAAACGGACAGGGCCGACAGATTTACCTGATGTAAAGAAGATCCTAAAAGTCTCTGATTAGTCGACTCTCTCCATTTAACACTTTCCTCTCTCTCCTTTTTTCCACTGACTCAATTCTAGTTTATTAGATTCTTGTTTAAAAGAATGCAAAAAGTTCAATAGAACTAAGAACACATAAAAAATAGCATAGAGGATCAAGGCCATTACCAAAAGTTCCTCCCAAGGATCCTATATCCTATTGGGTATCTGTTCCCCGCCTTTTCCCGCTAGGATCGGAAATCTTATATTTTCCATATCCATATACCGTTGAATCCTTGGGGTTCCAGAATCCGCCTATTTTACTAGTCTTCGGAAACGGAAAACCCTGAACCAAGAAGAGTTGGATATGTTATGTAGGGTATGTTTTTTTTTATTAATTTTATTTTGAGCTCTCAAGATATCGATATATACATATACAATCTCTACATAATGTCTCTCTCTCTATCTCTATATATTATATATATAATATGTACATTATGCAGTAGACCCATAATGGGAAATCCAAGTGGCTAATTTTTGAATTAAATAAAAAGCCCTTTTAACTCAGTGGTAGAGTAATGCCATGGTAAGGCATAAGTCATCGGTTCAAATCCGATAAAGGGCTTTTTAAATTAGTGGTAGAGTAATCTCGTGCTAAGACGTAAGTCGTTGGTTCGAATCTGATAGAGTACTTTTCTACTAAATTGATTCACTTTTTTTCTTTGTTTTTGAAACTTTCTCTATATTTTTAGAGAATTTTATGACTTAGTGCGGGATGGATGCATTTTTGGTATGAACACTAAATGAAGCACGGAGAATTAATCTATAACGATCAACTAAAAAAAATCCTAGATGAAAACATAACAGAAAAGTTGGAAAAACTCTTTGCTTTGGATCTATTTATACTTTTCGAGTATATTGACAATTCCAAAAAACTGCTCATACTATGATTATAGTATAATCACGAGCGGTTGTATATGGCCCTATCGTCTAGTGATGCCCCTATCGTCTAGTGGTTCAGGACATCTCTCTTTCAAGGAGGCAGCGGGGATTCGACTTCCCCTGGGGGTAGGGAGTATTATGAAAGGAGGTTAATCATAGATTAGCAAAAACCCTAGAATAAATTCTTCCTGGGTCGATGCCCGAGTGGTTAATGGGGACGGACTGTAAATTCGTTGACAATGTCTACGCTGGTTCAAATCCAGCTCGGCCCAAACCAAAAATCTAGGGCTTCGTGAGTATGAACTAAATCCTTTTGTTTTTCTTCCATAAAATAAAATGTCTGATCTATAGAAATAAAAGATAAAGAAAAAAGGGAAATTTTTTTTTCTAATCCATATCTCTCTCATTCCTTTCTTACAAACAAAAGAGTTTTTCTTATTGAAGGCTGGATTATTATCCATTTTTAGTGATAAAAAATCACGACATACTAGTTATGTCACTCTCACTATACCCACGTATAATATAATATGTGGGTATGTAGTATATGATTCGTCTATTTCTTAGAGTACGAAAGACGAATCGAATCTTCTTATGGTTCTATTTAAGAATGGGTATGCCATACACCCCGCGGGGATTGTAGTTCAATTGGTCAGAGCACCGCCCTGTCAAGGCGGAAGCTGCGGGTTCGAGCCCCGTCAGTCCCGAACTAGGGTTCAATGAATGGAGAAATTGATATTTCCTTTTTCCATGAAAAAAAGGGGCAGGGAGCAAGATCAAATACCCACAGGGCACCCTTACTTCACTTTTTTATTTTGCATCTCTCATTAAAGAGGGAGGGAGGGCATATAGGAATTTTTTTTTCACTACTCCCAATCGATAAAGAAAGACACACATACGATATGTGGATTAGTAGAATTTAGGATATTATATTACTCTATCTTTCTTTATGATGATACCATCCTCATCTTAATTTCCTATTCCACTCTTATGGAATAGAGTACCGGTATTTTACCGGAATCCATACATAAATCGTATTCCCTTTTTATTTCAGACCTCTTTTCCCCATCTCACTTCTACTGCTTATTTGGATGTCTATGTGACCCATAGAAAGTGAAAGTTGGTCATATAATACATACATAATTGTATGTATAACTATAAGAAAAAGGAAGGGAAATTGTATAAGATTAAGAAAGTATAAGATTAAGAAAGCTCGTGGGTTAGAGATATAGAAAAGAAAAAGTAGAAAAGGATTAAAAAAGAGGGAATTCCTAATCCAATCAAAAAACCCATTTTGGTCTTAGTGTGGATAGAGGATCTTCCTATGTTATACTATATAACTCTCATCCGTGAAATATAACTCTCATCCATGAATTGATTTGATAGATCCGATATTCATAATATTGAATTGATTCAGTATTATCAGAATGCAAGCCCTACCCTTGAATTTACAAGATACCCCTTTTTCCTCTCCATGGGATTACATCCCGAGTTATTGTGAAAATAAAAAATAAAGAGGTTATGGAAGTCAATATTCTCGCATTTATTGCTACTGCACTGTTCATTCTAGTTCCTACTTCTTTTTTACTTATTATTTATGTAAAAACAGTCAGCCAAAATAATTAATTGGAATTCCAATTAATCATTGAAGAAATTAAAAAGGGATTAAATAAAAAAAATCCAAGTCTTAAATGAAAGGATCTGGTTGGAATCTTAAAGTGTGGTAGAAAGAACTACATATAGTTTTTTCTACGACACTTTAGATTCTTTCTATTATATTATCTTTGAATCTACATAGAATAGATTAGTAGATTGAAATAGTTAAGTAGTCTAATTCAATTTCTTTTTTCATTGCATCCACTTAATTTCAATCAGGTCAAAATAAAAAAATCTAAGACAATTCTTGACCAAAGAATCCATGGAAGGAAAGAAAAATAATATGAAGAATAGACTATAGTAAAAAGTAAAAGGAAATGGAAAATGTGTGATATGCCGTGAATAGTTCCGTGGAAGAAAGTCTAATTTTCTTATGTATAGAACTTTTTTTAACCATTCGTCATTTCTAGTAGAAATTCTGAATTGGTATAATGGCTCTTTCTTACATTACAACTTACAATACAAGAGTTTCTTACAGGAGTGAAACAAAACTAAAGAAAAAGATTAAAGAATAACGTTTGACAAAATGATTAATGCAAAATGATCCATTAAAGAAAAGAATTGATACAACAATTTGATTACTTAATCAATTAGTAGTATCCCTAGAGTCCACTCCTTCCCCATACTACTAGTGAAAGAGAAAATGTAAAGACTACCATTAAAGCAGCCCAAGCGAGACTTACTATATCCATCTAAATTATGTCTCCTATTTCTATGAAGGGATTATTCTACTATTGATCAATAATCATAGTGGAATCAAGGGTACAGAGTCAAAAAGGGATTCCGCCCTAAGGCCATGGATCAATCAGTTCAAGGAATTTACTCCTAACAAATTCTTATAGGAATTCTGGTAGAATTAGAGAGCATTAAAAATACGAGATACTATAGCCCTTTTTTCCTTAAAAAAGAAAGAGTACGGGAATGATGTCCTGAATAGAAGAAGCGGGAATAGGAAGATTTTTTATTCCTTTTGTTACTCTTTTTTTTTTTTTTAAGCAAAGGACGCCCGAATATACCATAAAATTATCGATAGATAAATATTTATTGGATACCTACCTTACCTAATGTTTATTTTTGACCTAAACCCTGCAGCCTTGCTTTGTATCATTCTATGAAAGAATGAAGAGATTTTATCCATAATACAACTCCTAAATTGATTTTTGATCGACCTATTTAATCTGATTCTCGTTAGAATTAAGTAGTCCTTACTTTAGTGTATGTAGGTAACATAAGATGTACGATAAAAAAATGTATAATAATTAGTAAGTCTTGATATTCTTTCGTGGAGTCCCTTCTTGAATCTTAGATTGAAAAAAAAAAAGAATGCCCCTTAGGGACCTTTCTTTGGATACCAAGATTTCTGACATCTTATCCTCGTATTTTAAAATTATCAAATCGAATCTCAATTAAGAACCAATTCAAATTCATATAATAAAAGAATAAGGAAACACTACCTCACCCCTATTGATAACCATTTTGGCCACTACCGTCAAAACAAACCCTAACCCTAGTTTGAGGATAGAACTATGGTATGGTTTCTCTAAACCCAGTATCGGCAGGCCCAGTTACTCTCTTGCCCGAACTTATGCGAAGTAAAAATTTATCGAATTCGATCAGCACTATAAAAAAAACCTAAGTATTTTATTGATCAGGCGGCACCCAGATTTGAACTGGGGATAAAGGATTTGCAGTCCCCTGCCTTACCGCTTGGCCATGCCGCCAAAAAATCCGATCAAAAATCTAGAAAACAGCAAGTATTCATCCACGTTTTCTTACGAAAAGCCCCTTTTATTTTGAATATAATTCTACTTACTTTTTTCCAATCTTTTTCAAAAAATCTATTCCTGCTTTTTTTGATCCAGTTTCTATTATTCTCCTCGATAGATTCTATCTTAAAACATACATTGTTAACACAATAAAACTTCCCATTTCTTTCTATTGAGATGAAAAAGAAGAAAAAGTGGATTTCTATTCACAGGCTGCAAAATTCAGAATAAATTGGAACCGTTAACTAGAATTCTCTTTTTTTTATTGCAGTAGTGAACTACTCTTAAATCGGTATTATCTCCCCCCCCTTCAATGGCATAATAAAATATTATGGCTTTATGCTTAATCCGTGTATAGGTAAACTTTAGGTCCGAACAGCATTATTATCCAAAGATCCCCTTTATGTACATATCTCTATGGGGAATCATGCTTTAATTTTTCAAAGTATTAAATTAAATATCTTGAATAAAAAAAGGAAATTTGCTCTGATATAGAGTATAACCTGACTATCTTGGCGTACCCAAGTGAAATTACGATAAAAGAAAAGCATGGATATGGGGAGAGGTGGATAACTAGATTGGCATGTACTTAAAAAAGGGACTTACTTTATTTTAGAATTCCACAATGAAATACTGAATTTTCTAGCAATTATACTACTCCGATCCGAAATAAAAAAGAACCCTCAAATTATTTTGAGAAATTAAAGTAAGCACGCTATTCTAAATCGAAGTAAAGTCAAACTTTCTAGTATATTATATTACGGCTTTATTACATTCATAGAAAGGAGATAAAATGAGAAATCTTTGCCATCCAATCTGATTAGAATATCATAACATAAAGTATAAGTGGCAGAATTTTTTTTGTAGGAATGTTTTATCAATTCATTTTCATTTCATTTGTACCCCTGGCAAACTCGAACTTTCGTCCAAATGGTCTCTATTCATATGTATGAAATACATATATGAAATACGTATGTGGAGTTCCCTAGAATTTCATGTGATTCAGTAAACAGAATATAGATTCCATGATTGCTAGATCGATCCATAGGGATTGATGAAGAGTGAGCTGATAATGGAATTTTTCTTTGATAAACAGGAAACTTAAGATTAAGATGCTCCGGAATGGAAACGAGGGAATGTCCACAATACCCGGATTTAGTCAGATCCAATTCGAGGGATTTTGTAGGTTCATTAATCAAGCCTTGGCAGAAGAACTTGACAAGTTTCCAACAATTAAAGATCCAGATCACGAAATTGCATTTCAATTATTTGCGAAAGGATATCAACTGCTAGAACCCTCGATAAAAGAAAGAGATGCTGTGTATGAATCACTCACCTATTCTTCCGAATTATATGTATCTGCGAGATTAATTTTTGGTTTCGATGTGCAAAAGCAAACCATTTCTATCGGAAACATTCCTATAATGAATTCCTTAGGAACCTTTATTATAAATGGAATATACCGAATTGTGATCAATCAAATATTGCTAAGTCCTGGTATTTACTACCGCTCGGAATTAGATCATAAGGGAATTTCTATCTACACTGGCACTATAATATCAGATTGGGGGGGGAGATCGGAATTAGCAATTGATAAAAAAGAAAGGATATGGGCTCGCGTGAGTAGAAAACAAAAGATATCTATTCTAGTTCTATCATCAGCTATGGGTTCGAATCTAAGAGAAATTCTGGATAATGTTTCCTACCCTGAAATTTTCTTGTCTTTCCCGAATGCTAAAGAGAAGAAGAGGATTGAGTCAAAAGAAAAAGCTATTTTGGAGTTTTATCAACAATTTGCTTGTGTAGGTGGGGACCTGGTATTTTCGGAGTCCTTATGCGAGGAATTACAAAAGAAATTTTTTCAACAAAAATGTGAATTAGGAAGGATTGGTCGACGAAATATGAATCGGAGACTTAATCTTGATATTCCTCAGAACAATACATTCTTGTTACCACGAGATGTATTGGCCGCTACGGATCATTTGATTGGAATGAAATTTGGAACGGGTATACTTGACGATGACGATATGAATCACTTGAAAAATAAACGTATTCGTTCGGTTGCGGATCTGTTACAAGATCAATTCGGATTGGCTCTTGGTCGTTTACAACATGCAGTTCAAAAAACTATTCGTAGAGTATTCATACGTCAATCGAAACCGACTCCCCAAACTTTGGTAACTCCAACTTCAACTTCAATTTTATTAATAACTACTTATGAGACCTTTTTTGGCACATACCCGTTATCTCAAGTTTTTGATCAAACGAATCCATTGACACAAACTGTTCATGGGCGAAAAGTGAGTTGTTTAGGTCCTGGAGGGTTGACGGGGAGAACCGCAAGTTTTCGGAGCCGAGATATTCATCCGAGTCACTATGGGCGTATTTGTCCAATTGACACGTCTGAAGGAATCAATGTTGGACTTACTGGATCCTTAACAATTCATGCGAGAATTGATCACTTGTGGGGATCCATAGAGAGTCCGTTTTATGAAATATCTGCTGAGAAAGCAAAAGAAAAAAAAGAGAGACAGGTGGTTTATCTATCACCAAATAGAGATGAATATTATATGATAGCAGCAGGAAATTCTTTGTCCTTGAATCAAGGTATTCAGGAAGAACAGGTTGTTCCGGCTAGATACCGTCAAGAATTCTTGACTATTGCATGGGAACAGATTCATGTTAGAAGTATTTTTCCTTTCCAATATTTTTCTATTGGGGGTTCTCTCATTCCTTTTATTGAGCACAATGATGCGAATCGGGCTTTAATGAGTTCTAATATGCAGCGCCAAGCAGTTCCGCTTTCTCGGTCCGAGAAATGCATTGTTGGAACTGGATTGGAACGCCAAACAGCTCTAGATTCGAGGGTTTCCATTATAGCCGAACGCGAGGGAAAGATCATTTCTACTGATAGTCATAAGATACTTTTATCAAGTAGTGGGAAGACTATAAGTATTCCTTTAGTTAACCACCGTCGCTCTAACAAAAATACTTGTATGCACCAAAAACCCCGGGTTCCACGGGGTAAATCCATTAAAAAAGGACAAATTTTAGCAGAAGGAGCTGCTACAATTGGGGGCGAACTTGCTTTAGGAAAAAACGTATTAGTAGCTTATATGCCATGGGAAGGTTACAATTTTGAAGACGCAGTACTAATTAGCGAACGTTTGGTATATGAAGATATTTATACCTCTTTTCACATCCGGAAATATGAAATTCAGACGGATACGACAAGCCAGGGCTCCGCTGAAAAAATCACTAAAGAAATACCACATCTAGAAGAACATTTACTCCGCAATTTGGACAGAAATGGAGTTGTTAGGTTGGGATCCTGGGTAGAAACTGGTGATATTTTAGTAGGTAAATTAACGCCTCAGATAGCGAGCGAATCATCTTATATCGCGGAAGCTGGATTATTACGGGCCATATTTGGCCTTGAGGTTTCCACTTCAAAAGAAACTTCTCTGAAATTACCTATAGGTGGAAGAGGGCGCGTTATCGATGTGAAATGGATCCAAAGGGACCCGCTCGACATAATGGTTCGTGTATATATTTTACAGAAACGTGAAATCAAAGTTGGGGATAAAGTAGCCGGAAGACATGGGAATAAAGGGATCATTTCCAAAATTTTGCCTAGGCAAGATATGCCCTATTTGCAAGATGGAACACCCGTTGATATGGTCTTCAATCCCTTAGGAGTACCCTCCCGAATGAATGTGGGACAAATATTTGAAAGCTCGCTCGGATTAGCGGGGGATCTGCTAAAGAAACATTATAGAATAGCACCCTTTGATGAGAGATATGAGCAAGAGGCTTCAAGAAAACTTGTGTTTTCAGAATTATATGAAGCCAGTAAAGAAACAAAAAATCCATGGGTATTTGAACCCGAGTACCCGGGAAAAAGCAGAATATTTGATGGAAGAACAGGCGACCCCTTTGAGCAACCTGTTCTAATAGGGAAGTCCTATATCTTAAAATTAATTCATCAAGTTGATGAGAAAATTCATGGGCGTTCTACTGGGCCCTACTCACTTGTTACACAACAACCGGTTAGAGGAAGAGCCAAGCAAGGGGGACAACGAGTAGGAGAAATGGAAGTTTGGGCTTTAGAAGGATTTGGTGTTGCTCATATTTTACAAGAGATACTTACTTATAAATCTGACCATCTTATAGCTCGCCAAGAAATACTTAATGCTACGATCTGGGGAAAAAGAATACCTAATCATGAGGATCCTCCAGAATCTTTTCGAGTGCTCGTTCGAGAACTACGATCTTTGGCTCTAGAACTGAATCATTTCCTTGTATCTGAAAAGAACTTCCAGGTTAATAGGGAGGAAGTTTGATCGGAATAAATATAAATTCTTTTCTTATTTCTATTTTATGATTGACCAATATAAACATCAACAACTTCAAATTGGACTCGTTTCCCCTCAACAAATAAAGGCTTGGGCTAACAAAAACCTACCTAATGGAGAAGTCGTTGGCGAAGTCACAAGGCCCTCTACTTTTCATTATAAAACCGATAAACCAGAAAAAGATGGATTGTTTTGCGAAAGAATCTTTGGACCCATAAAAAGCGGGATTTGCGCTTGTGGCAATTCTCGAGCGAGCGGAGCTGAAAACGAAGACGAAAGATTTTGCCAAAAATGCGGGGTCGAATTTGTGGATTCTCGGATACGAAGATATCAAATGGGATACATCAAACTCGCATGTCCCGTGACTCATGTGTGGTATTTGAAAGGTCTTCCTAGTTATATCGCGAATCTTTTAGATAAACCTCTTAAGAAGTTGGAGGGCCTAGTATACGGCGATTTCTCTTTTGCTAGGCCCAGCACTAAAAAACCCACTTTTTTACGATTACGAGGTTTATTCGAAGAGGAAATTGCATCCTGTAACCACAGCATTCTCTCCCTTTTTTTCTACCCCAGGCTTTGCAACATTTCGAAATCGGGAAATTGCGACAGGAGCAGGTGCTATTAGAGAACAATTAGCAGATTTGGATTTGCGAATTATTATAGAGAATTCTTTGGTCGAATGGAAGGAATTAGAAGACGAGGGGTATAGTGGAGATGAGTGGGAAGATAGAAAAAGACGAATAAGAAAAGTTTTTTTGATTAGACGCATGCAATTGGCGAAACATTTTATTCAAACAAATGTAGAACCAGAATGGATGGTTTTGTGCTTATTACCGGTTCTTCCTCCCGAATTGAGACCTATTGTTTATAGGTCTGGAGATAAAGTAGTGACTTCAGACATTAATGAACTTTATAAGAGAGTTATCCGTCGGAACAACAATCTTGCCTATCTATTAAAAAGAAGTGAATTAGCGCCAGCAGATTTAGTAATGTGCCAGGAAAAATTGGTACAAGAAGCCGTGGATACACTTCTTGATAGTGGGTCCCGCGGGCAACCGACGAGGGATGGTCACAATAAAGTATACAAATCACTTTCAGATGTAATTGAAGGTAAAGAGGGAAGGTTTCGCGAGACTCTGCTTGGGAAACGGGTCGATTACTCGGGGCGTTCTGTCATTGTTGTGGGTCCTTCGCTTTCATTACATCAATGTGGATTACCTCTAGAGATAGCAATAAAGCTTTTTCAGCTATTTGTAATTCGCGATTTAATCACGAAACGCGCCACTTCTAATGTAAGGATTGCTAAAAGGAAAATTTGGGAAAAAGAACCCATTGTATGGGAAATACTTCAAGAAGTTATGCGGGGACATCCTGTACTGTTAAATAGAGCACCTACCCTGCATAGATTAGGCATACAGGCCTTTCAACCCACTTTAGTAGAGGGGCGTACTATTTCTTTACACCCATTAGTGTGTAAGGGTTTCAATGCGGACTTTGATGGAGATCAAATGGCTGTTCATCTACCTTTATCCTTGGAAGCTCAGGCAGAAGCCCGTTTACTTATGTTTTCTCATATGAATCTCTTATCTCCCGCTATTGGGGATCCTATTTGCGTACCAACCCAAGACATGCTTATCGGGCTTTATGTATTAACGATTGGAAAGCGTCGAGGTATTTGTGCAAATAGATATAATAGTTGCAGAAACTACCCAAATCTAAAAGTAAATTACAATAATAATAATAATTTTAAATATAGGAAAGATAAAGAACCCCATTTTTCTAGTTCTTATGATGCACTGGGAGCTTATAGACAAAAACTAATCAGTTTAGATAGTCCCTTGTGGCTACGATGGAACCTGGATCAACGCGTCATTGGGTCAAGAGAAGTTCCGATTGAAGTTCAATATGAATCTTTGGGGACTTATCATGAGATTTATGCCCACTATCTAATAATGGGAAATAGAAAAAAAGAAATTCGTTCGATATACATTCGAACCACTCTTGGTCATATTTCTTTTTATAGAGAAATAGAGGAAGCCATACAAGGATTTAGTCAGGCCTATTCATACACTACCTAAACAAGAAAGTTAGATTCGGCGATGCCCCTCCCCTTTCGGGGGGCATTCCGATTTCCCTAGTATCATCATTATTTGCCACGCGAATCCAGATTGAGATTGAGGCAATTAAGTTAATTAAATTTTCGAATCACTGACTCAGGCCCATTGTCGAATCCTACTCAGCAATTGTCGAATCCTACTCAGCCGAAAAGGGGGTACTTATGTATGGCGGAACGGGCCAATCTGGTCTTTCATAATAAAGAGATAGACGGAACTGGTATGAAACGACTTATTAGCAGATTAATAGATCATTTTGGAATGGGATATACATCCCATATACTGGATCAACTAAAGACTCTGGGCTTCCATCAAGCCACTACTACATCGATTTCGTTAGGAATCGAGGATCTTTTAACAATACCCTCTAAGGGATGGTTAGTCCAAGACGCGGAACAACAGAGTTTTCTTTTGGAGAAACACTATTATTATGGGGCTGTACACGCGGTAGAAAAATTACGCCAATCTGTTGAGATATGGTATGCGACAAGTGAATATTTGAAACAAGAAATGAATTCAAATTTTCGGATAACGGATCCTTCTAATCCAGTCTATCTAATGTCTTTTTCAGGAGCCAGAGGAAATGCATCTCAAGTACACCAATTAGTAGGTATGAGAGGATTAATGTCGGACCCTCAAGGACAAATGATTGATTTACCTATTCAAAGCAATTTACGCGAGGGACTTTCTTTGACAGAATATATAATTTCCTGCTATGGAGCCCGCAAAGGGGTTGTAGATACTGCTGTGCGAACAGCAGATGCTGGATATCTTACACGTAGACTTGTTGAAGTAGTTCAACATATTATTGTGCGTAGAAGAGATTGTGGTACTATCCGAGGTATTTCTGTAAGTCCTCAAAATGGGATGACGGAAAAACTTTTTGTCCAAACACTAATTGGTCGTGTATTAGCAGACGATATATATATCGGTTCACGATGCATTGCCGCGCGAAATCAAGATATTGGAATTGGATTAGTCAATCGATTCATAACTGCCTTTCGAGCACAACCATTTCGAGCACAACCAATATATATTAGAACCCCCTTTACTTGCCGAAGCACTTCTTGGATCTGTCAATTATGCTATGGCCGGAGTCCTACTCATAGTGATCTGGTCGAATTGGGAGAAGCCGTAGGTATTATTGCAGGTCAATCAATTGGGGAGCCAGGGACTCAACTAACATTAAGAACTTTTCATACTGGCGGAGTATTCACAGGGGGTACTGCCGACCTTGTACGATCCCCTTCGAATGGAAAAATAAAATTCAATGAGAATTTGGTTCACCCCACACGTACCCGTCATGGGCAGCCTGCTTTTCTATGTTATATAGACTTGCATGTAACTATTCAGAGTCAAGATATTCTATATAGTGTGAATATTCCCTCAAAAAGCTTGATTCTAGTGCAAAATGATCAATATGTAAAATCCGAACAAGTAATTGCGGAGATTCGTGCCGGAACGTCCACTTTACATTTTAAAGAAAGGGTACAAAAGCATATTTATTCTGAATCAGACGGCGAAATGCACTGGAGTACTGATGTTTACCATGCGCCCGAATATCAATATGGTAATCTTCGCCGATTACCAAAAACAAGCCATTTATGGATATTGTCAGTAAGTATGTGCAGATCCAGTATAGCGTCTTTTTCACTCCACAAGGATCAAGATCAAATGAATACTTATGGTAAAAAAGATAGGGAAATTCTTGATTATTCAACGTCGGATCGAATCATGTCCAATGGCCATTGGAATTTTATCTATCCTTCTATTTTTCAAGATAATTCAGATTTGTTGGCGAAAAAGCGAAGAAATAGGTTCGTCATTCCATTACAATATCATCAAGAACAAGAGAAAGAACTAATATCCTGTTTTGGGATTTCGATTGAAATCCCCCTTATGGGTGTTTTACGTAGAAATACTATTTTTGCTTATTTTGACGATCCCCGATACAGAAAAGATAAAAAGGGTTCAGGAATTGTTAAATTTAGATATAGGACCCTAGAAGAAGAATATAGGACTCGAGCGGAAGACTCAGAAGAGGAATATGAGACCCTAGAAGACGAATACAGGACCCGAGAGGACGAATATGAATATGAAACCCTAGAAGAATCTAAATATGGAATCCTAGAAGACGAATACGAATATGAAACCCTAGAAGACGAATATGGGAGCCCAGAAAACGAATATGGGAACCCAGAGAACGAATATAGGACTTTAGAGAAAGACTCAGAAGAGGAATATGGGAGCCCAGAGAGCAAATATAGGACCCAAGAGGACGAATATGGAACTCTAGAGGAAGACTCAGAAGACGAATATGGCAGCCCCGGGGAAAGCGCAGAGGAAAAATATGGTACTTTAGAGGAAGACTCAGAAGAAGATTCAGAGGACGAATACGAGAGCCCAGAGGAAGATTCCATCTTAAAAAAAGAGGGTTTGATTGAGCATCGAGGAACAAAAGAATTTAGTCTAAAATACCAAAAAGAAGTAGATCGGTTTTTTTTCATTCTTCAAGAACTTCATATCTTGCCGAGATCTTCATCCCTAAAGATACTTGACAATAGTATTATTGGAGTGAATACACAACTCACAAAAAATACAAGAAGTCGACTAGGCGGACTGGTCCGAGTGAAGAGAAAAAAAAGCCATACGGAACTCAAAATATTTTCCGGAGATATTCATTTTCCTGAAGAGGCGGATAAGATATTAGGTGGCTGTTTGATACCGCCAGAAAGACAAAAAAAAGATTCTAAGGAATCAAAAAAAAGGAAAAATTGGGTCTATGTTCAACGGAAAAAAATTCTCAAGAGCAAGGAAAAGTATTTTGTTTCCGTTCGCCCTACAGTGGCATATGAAATGGACGAAGGAAGAAATTTAGCAACACTTTTCCCGCAGGATCTCTTGCAAGAAGAAAATAATCTCCAAATTCGACTTGTCAATTTTATTTCTCATGAAAATAGCAAGTTAACTCAAAGAATTTATCACACAAATAGTCAATTTGTTAGAACTTGCTTAGTAGTGAATTGGGAACAAGAAGAAAAAGAAAAGGCTGGTGCTTCCCTTGTTGAGGTAAGAGCAAATGATCTTATTCGCGATTTCCTAAGAATTGAGTTAGTCAAGTCCACTATTTCGTATACACGAAAAAGGTATGGTAGGACAAGTGCAGGACCGATTCCCCATAATAGGTTAGATCGCGCCAATATCAATTCTTTTTATTCCAAGGCGAAGATTGAATCACTTAGCCAACATCCAGAAGCTATTGGCACTTTGTTGAATCGAAATAAAGAATACCACTCTTTGATGATTTTGTCGGCATCCAACTGTTCTCGAATTGGTTTATTCAAGAATTCAAAACATCCCAATGCGATAAAAGAATGGAATCCTAGAATTCCTATTCGAGAAATTTTTGGGCCCTTAGGCGCTATTGTAGCTAGTATATCGCATTTTTCTTCATCTTACTATTTACTAACGCATAATAAAATCCTGTTAAAAAAATATTTGTTCGTTGACAATTTAAAACAAACCTTCCAAGTACTTCAAGAACTTAAATACTCTTTAATAGATGAAAATAAAAGGATTTCTAATTTCGATAGTAACATAATGTTGGATCCATTCCTTTTGAATTGTCACTTTGTCCATCATGATTCTTGGGAAGAGACATTGGCAATAATTCACCTTGGACAATTTATTTGTGAAAATGTATGTCTATTTAAATCGCACATAAAAAAATCCGGTCAAATTTTCATTGTAAATATGAATTCCTTTGTTATAAGAGCAGCTAAACCTTATTTGGCCACTACAGGAGCAACTGTTAATGGTCATTATGGAGAAATCCTTTACAAGGGAGATAGGTTAGTTACGTTTATATATGAAAAATCGAGATCTAGTGACATAACGCAAGGTCTTCCAAAAGTGGAACAAATCTTTGAAGCGCGTTCAATTGATTCATTATCCCCGAATCTCGAAAGGAGAATTGAGGATTGGAATGAGCGTATACCAAGAATTCTTGGGGTCCCTTGGGGATTCTTGATTGGAGCTGAGCTAACCATAGCCCAAAGTCGTATCTCTTTGGTTAATAAAATCCAAAAGGTTTATCGATCCCAAGGGGTACAGATCCATAATAGACATATAGAGATTATTATACGCCAAGTAACATCAAAAGTGCGGGTTTCCGAAGATGGAATGTCTAATGTTTTTTCGCCTGGGGAATTAATCGGACTATTGCGAGCGGAACGAGCAGGACGAGCTTTGGATGAATCGATCTATTATCGGGCAATCTTATTGGGAATAACAAGGGCTTCCCTGAATACCCAAAGTTTCATATCTGAAGCAAGTTTTCAAGAAACTGCTCGAGTTTTAGCAAAAGCTGCCCTACGAGGTCGCATTGATTGGTTGAAAGGCTTGAAAGAAAACGTAGTTCTGGGGGGGATTATACCTGTTGGTACCGGATTCCAAAAATTTGTGCATCGTTCCCCACAAGACAAGAACCTTTATTTCGAAATAAAAAAAAAAAATCTATTCGCGTCGGAAATGAGAGATTTTTTGTTTCTCCATACAGAATTAGTTTCTTCAGATTCTGACGTAACAAACAATTTTTATGAGACATAAGAACCCCCATAAAAATATTTTTTACTTTACTAGACTTTTGAACTTAGAACACTAACAGGTCAAATTTTAGATTTTTAAGATTTTTATTTTAATAAGTAAAACAAGTCAGTTAATTCATTAAGGTGGTTATGTTTATACCATGTATCAATGGCCAACTCTTATCTTAGTACAAGGTTCTCTCGGAACAATTATTATTTATTTCAAGCTATTTCGGATCTTTCTTAATCTTCAAAAAGAACTAAATTCCGTAATGGAATGGTAGGATTAAAAAAAAGGAAGTGTGGAAAAAATGACAAGAAGATATTGGAACATTAATTTGAAAGAGATGATAGAAGCAGGAGTTCATTTTGGTCATGGTATTAAGAAATGGAATCCTAAAATGGCCCCTTACATTTCGGCAAAGCGTAAAGGTACTCATATTATAAATCTCGCTAGAACGGCTCGTTTTTTATCAGAAGCTTGTGATTTAGTTTTTGATGCAGCAAGTCAGGGAAAAAGTTTCTTAATTGTTGGTACCAAAAAAAGAGCAACAGATTTAGTAGCATCAGCTGCAATAAGGGCTCGTTGTCATTATGTTAATAAAAAGTGGTTCAGTGGTATGTTAACGAATTGGTCGATTACGAAAACTAGACTTTCTCAATTTAGAGACTTAAGAGCAGAAGAAAAAATGGGAAAATTCCACCATCTCCCAAAAAGAGATGTGGCAATCTTGAAGAGAAAATTATCTACTTTGCAAAGGTATCTCGGCGGGATCAAATATATGACGAGATTGCCAGACATTGTGATCGTCCTTGATCAGCAAAAAGAGTATATAGCTCTTCGGGAATGTGCCATTTTGGGGATTCCTACTATTTCTTTAGTCGATACAAATTGTGACCCGGATCTCGCGAATATATCGATTCCAGCCAACGATGACACTATGACTTCAATTCGATTGATTCTTAACAAATTAGTATTTTCAATTTGTGAGGGCCGTTCTCTCTATATAAGAAATCGTTGATTAAGAATATATAGTGAATTCTTGGGCAACTGCGTAAATTTATGGAATCACTTACTTTACTATATCTTTTTTTTTGCATAGAATTTTTTTTGCATAGAAAAAAGAAGGGGAATATTGATATATATTAGAGGGTATTGATATATATTATGATCTGATGTGCTTTCTTGGTATCCTAAATATAAGATTAATACTTCAAGTTGCTGAGTTGAGAAAGAGATGGTTGAATCAAAAGAATTCCTTTTTTGAAGTTCAATTTTTATCAGAGGACAATATGAATATTATACCTTGTTCCATTAAAACACTCAAGGGGTTATACGATATATCGGGTGTAGAAGTAGGCCAACACTTCTATTGGCAAATAGGAGGTTTCCAAATTCATGCCCAAGTACTCATCACTTCTTGGGTCGTAATTACTATCTTGCTAGGTTCAGTTGTCATAGCTGTTCGGAATCCACAAACCATCCCGACCGACGGTCAGAATTTTTTTGAATATGTCCTTGAGTTTATTCGAGACTTGAGCAAAACTCAGATTGGAGAAGAATATGGTCCCTGGGTTCCCTTTATTGGAACTATGTTCCTTTTTATTTTTGTTTCGAATTGGTCGGGTGCTCTTTTACCTTGGAAAATTATAGAGTTACCCCATGGGGAATTAGCAGCGCCCACGAATGATATAAATACTACTGTTGCTTTAGCTTTACTCACGTCAGCGGCATATTTTTATGCTGGTCTTAGCAAAAAAGGATTGAGCTATTTCGAGAAATATATTAAACCAACTCCAATCCTTTTACCAATTAACATCCTAGAAGATTTCACAAAACCATTATCGCTTAGCTTTCGACTTTTCGGGAATATATTGGCGGATGAATTAGTCGTTGTTGTTCTTGTTTCTTTAGTCCCCTTAGTAATCCCTATACCGGTCATGTTTCTTGGATTATTTACAAGCGGTATTCAAGCTCTTATTTTTGCAACATTAGCCGCAGCCTATATAGGTGAATCCATGGAGGGTCATCATTGAATTGACTCTTTTTGGAAATAGTATTTTTTTTTTTTGCAGCTTAGCTCAATTCATGCATGGTTCCAGATAATCTGCTTGGTTGCAAAAAAATAGTTAGAAATGCGTATGAATATATAGCCTAGAGTTGTAGGAGAGAGAATAGAATAGACTATATTATGGAATTTTCAAAGTATATATGCATTAAGGAGGGTGGAGTCAGGCTAGATCTATACTATAATATCCTTAATGTCTATAAGTGGAGTCCTCTTTTATGCAGGTTTCCACTTTAAGCAATGATTTTAGAATCCGATTCAATAGAAAATGAGAAAATATGCAAACAAAATAGAAGAAACAAATGTATATATATAGGATATTATATTATATATTCCTAGGTTAGATTCATTATCTAATCCGATATATGGATATGGAATTCCCTTCTATGTAGTTCGGACAATTCACATTATCATTTCAATTTGATTTCAATTTGTACTTTTTAGTTACTTTACTTCTCCCCAATAGAGCTTAGAAGTAAGAATTTATTGGTTGATTGTATCCTTAACCATTTCTTTTTTTTGACACGAGGAACTACTCACCATGAATCCACTAATTGCTGCTGCTTCTGTTATTGCTGCTGGATTGGCCGTAGGGCTTGCTTCTATTGGACCTGGAGTTGGTCAAGGTACTGCTGCAGGACAAGCTGTAGAAGGTATTGCGAGACAGCCAGAAGCAGAAGGTAAAATACGAGGTACTTTATTGCTTAGTCTAGCTTTTATGGAAGCTTTAACAATTTATGGACTAGTTGTGGCACTAGCGCTTTTATTTGCGAACCCTTTTGTTTAATCTTAAAAAAAAAATTCTTTCGATTTCGATTAGATACTTTTTTCTTTTTTTAGTAAATTGGTATTTGCTTCCACAATTCCAATTATATCAATACTTTATTTAATTTACTCCTATTTATTACTCCTGGAATTATCTATTTATCGGGACAGATAATACCCCATTCTAGGAAGGGCTGAGTTGAGTATTATTAATTTAGAAGATATGCTCACCTTCTTATTTCCCGTCCTTAGTTTAGGAAAGTGGAAAGTTTTTTCCTTTTATTTTAGGAATTTTGGGAACAGAACATTTCAACAAAGGAAGTCTTTCACCGGTCAAACAAGACGTAAGACTTAATCTAAAAGAAATTACTAGATTGAATCTATTTGCATTAAAAAAACCGATCAAAAAAGGGCGAGCGAAGTAAGTGATCGAAAAACTTTGTTCTTTGTTCGTCCTATCTATAAGAGGAGAGCATATGAAAAATGTAACCCATTCTTTCGTTTTTTTAGCTCACTGGCCATCCGCTGGCAGTTTCGGGCTTAATACCGATATTTTAGCAACAAATCTAATAAATCTAACTGTAGTGGTTGGTGTTTTGATTTTTTTTGGAAAGGGAGTGTGTGCGAGTTGTCTATTTCAAGAATAGATTGGATCTATCCGGCTGCACTTTATAATATTTTTTAGTATTTTTCGGATAAATAAGAAAAGGGTGCACGATCTCGACGAATTACTTCTGAATAAATTCAGAAATCATATGGAAGAACCATAGCATTTCGCGACTCATTGGTAAATCAACTTTGATTCTCTATAAACCAAGAATGTGAGACCATTAACACGGTTAAAGCTAAACTGCTTGAAGTCCAGGCAAAAAGAGGTACTCTTTCTACAACTATATTAGTATTAGTACCAATTTAAACGGGAAATAGCTAATGTAAAATTTATCTGATATAGAACACTCATATCGATAAAATGGTTTGAACTATTTACTAGAAAAAAAAGGGGGCACCCTGCCCTTTTTTAACCAATGCCGAATCGACGACCTATGTATAAAAAAGAGAAATTTTTTGGATTTGAAGAAAAAAAAAATAAAAAAGAATTCTATTAATTTTCATTTTCCATTTATTTAGTTAGTTTTTCTTAATGAAATTGAAATTATTAACTAGAGGGCAAATAAAAATAAAGAAACAACTTTGCTGACCATGATATATTTTTATCTAGGCGGAAGAGTCCTCTTAATATTTATCTAGTCTTATATAGGTTTCGGTATATTGAAATATAAACATAAAAAAGAAGATAGAGGATAGGCTCATTACTTAAAAAAAAGATATGGAAATAGCTATAGAAAAAAAAAAAGGAGCGTGAGAGCCAAATGAATCGAAAGATTCATGTTTGGTTCGGGAAGAGATCATAAAAGTTGTAAACTTACAAAATAATCTACTTTCATTAAAAGATTTATTAGATAATCGAAAACAGAGGATCTTGAGTACTATTCGAAATTCAGAAGAATTGCGTAGAGGGACCATTGAGCAACTCGAAAAAGCTCGGATTCGATTACAGAAAGTCGAACTAGAAGCGGATGAGTATCGAATGAATGGATACTCTGAGATAGAACGAGAAAAAGCAAATTTGATTAATGCTACTTCTATTAGTTTGGAACAATTGGAAAAGTCTAAAAACGAAACCCTTTATTTTGAAAAACAAAGGGCAATGAATCAGGTCCGACAGCGGGTTTTCCAACAGGCCGTACAAGGAGCTCTAGGAACTCTGAATAGTTGTTTGAATACCGAGTTACATTTCCGTACGATTCGTGCTAATATTGGCATTCTCGGGTCCCTGGAATGGAAGAAATAATTAAATTAATTAGGCCTTGAACTTCTACTTTCGTTTAGAATTTAGGCATTATTTTTCCCCTTGCTTCCGAAAAAAGAGTCAAGAAACACTAATGGCAACCCTTCGAGTCGACGAAATTCATAAAATTCTCCGCGAACGTATTGAACAATATAATAGGAAAGTAGGGATTGAGAATATAGGTCGCGTAGTTCAAGTGGGGGATGGGATTGCTCGTATTATAGGTCTTGGTGAAATAATGTCAGGTGAATTAGTCGAATTTGCAGAAGGTACTAGGGGTATTGCTCTGAATTTGGAATCCAAAAATGTTGGGATTGTATTAATGGGCGATGGGTTGATGATACAAGAGGGAAGTTTTGTAAAAGCAACAGGAAGAATTGCTCAGATACCCGTGAGTGAGGCTTACTTGGGTCGTGTTGTAAATGCTCTGGCTAAACCTATTGATGGGAAAGGCGAAATTATAGCTTCCGAATCTCGCTTAATTGAATCTCCTGCTCCAAGTATAATTTCCAGGCGTTCCGTATACGAACCTCTTCAAACAGGGCTTATTGCTATCGATTCGATGATCCCTATAGGGCGCGGTCAGCGAGAGTTAATTATTGGGGACAGACAGACTGGCAAAACAGCAGTAGCCACAGATACAATTCTCAATCAAAAAGGGCAAGGTGTAATATGTGTTTATGTAGCTATCGGTCAAAGAGCATCCTCCGTAGCTCAAGTAGTAACTACTTTCCATGAGGAGGGGGCCATGGAATACACTATTGTAGTAGCTGAAATGGCGGATTCACCTGCTACATTACAATACCTCGCTCCTTATACGGGAGCAGCCCTGGCTGAGTATTTTATGTACCGCGAACGGCATACTTTAATAATTTATGATGATCTCTCCAAACAGGCACAAGCTTATCGCCAAATGTCCCTTCTATTAAGAAGACCTCCCGGACGTGAGGCTTATCCAGGGGATGTTTTTTATTTGCATTCACGCCTTTTAGAAAGAGCCGCTAAATTAAATTCTCTTTTAGGCGAAGGAAGTATGACCGCTTTACCAATAGTTGAGACTCAATCTGGAGACGTTTCCGCCTATATTCCTACTAATGTAATCTCCATTACAGATGGACAAATATTCTTATCTGCGGATCTATTCAATGCCGGAATTCGACCCGCTATTAATGTGGGTATTTCTGTTTCCAGAGTAGGATCCGCGGCTCAAATTAAAGCCATGAAACAAGTAGCTGGCAAATCAAAATTGGAACTAGCGCAATTCGCAGAGTTACAAGCCTTTGCACAATTCGCCTCTGCTCTCGATAAAACAAGTCAGAATCAATTGGCAAGGGGTCGACGATTAAGGGAATTGCTTAAACAATCCCAGGCAAATCCTCTCCCAGTGGAAGAGCAGATAGCTACTATTTATACCGGAACAAGAGGATATCTTGATTCGTTAGAAATTGAACAGGTAAATAAATTTCTGGATGAGTTACGTAAACATCTAAAAGATACTAAACCTCAATTCCAAGAAATTATATCTTCTAGCAAGACATTCACCGAGCAAGCGGAAATCCTTTTGAAGGAAGCTATTCAGGAACAGCTGGAACGGTTTTCTCTTCAGTAACAAATAAATTTTGCATGTCTACTCTTGTTAGTAGAATAGGAATCGTTGAGAAAGCTTTTTCATTTGAATCATGCAAAAAAGTTTTCTTTGTTTTTAGTTTAGTATAGTTATTTAAAGAATAGATAGAAATAAGATTGCGTCCAATAGGATTTGAACCTATACCAAAGGTTTAGAAGACCTCTGTCCTATCCATTAGACAATGGACGCTTTTCTTTCATATTTTATTCTTTCTTTTATTTTTTTGCTTCTTCCGAGAAAAAACTGTTAGACCAAAACTCTTTTAGGAAATCAAAAAATCCAGATACAAATGCATGATGTATATATTATATCATGCATATATCATAAAGAAGGAGTATGGAGGCGGTAGTGGGAATCGAACCCGCAACCCCAAGGTTATGAGCCTTATGAGCTACCAAACTGCTCTATACTCTTAAACTAAAGAGGGGTAACTAGTGGATAAAAGAGGGTTGGATACGCCCCTCTACCAATATCTATACAAATAGAATAGTCCATTTATACAGAATGGTAAAGAGGGCTCCTCTATGATTATCAATTCCAGAAATCCATACAAATACGAAAGGGTATTTTATCCTTACCAACTGGATCTTGTTGCACCCGGTAACAAACATTCATAAACCATTTCTCGAAGTACGTGTCCGGATAGCCCAAAATGTCGATAGTTAGCTCTAGGTCTTCCGGTCAAAAAACAACGTCGATGAAGGCGTGTAGGTGCACTATTACGCGGTAGGGATTGCAATTTTTCTCGCATTTTCGTTTTTTCACTCAAACTCAAGGGAGAAACTTTGCTTCTTATCTTTTTTTTTAAAGATTGACGAATCAAATGATATTTCTGTTCTAATTTCTGCCGCTTCTTCTCCCTCTGAATCAAACTTTTTTTTGCCATAATGTGTCGTTGCTATTATTACCAAGTATACGGTTCTAATCCTAGATGGAAAAATAAATAGAAAAAGAAATCTAAAAAGGCAGATCCTCCCTCTCTATCAAGAGTAATGAACTAGGTGCTGATACAGTACAAAAAAACAAACTAAATTAACCAAACTTGCCTGATGTTGAGGCAATCAAGAAAGCTGCATAAGTGAATATATAACCCACGGAAAAGTGAGCTAATCCAACCAATCTTGCTTGCACAATGGAAAGAGCCACGGGCTTATCTCTCCAGCGAATTAAATTAGCTAAAGGTGTGCGTTCATGAGCCCATGCTAAAGTCTCAATTAATTCCTGCCAATACCCCCGCCAGGAAATTAAGAACATAAATCCAGTAGCCCAAACAAGATGTCCAAATAAGAACATCCACGCCCATACCGATAAACTATTCATCCCAAAAGGATTATATCCATTGATAAGTTGTGAAGAGTTTAACCATAGGTAATCTCTTAACCATCCCATCAAATAAGTGGAGGATTCATTAAATTGTGAAACGTTGCCCTGCCATAATGTGATATGTTTCCAATGCCAATAAAAAGTAACCCACCCAATGGTATTTAACATCCAGAAAACTGCCAAATAAAATGCGTCCCAAGCAGAAATATCACAAGTACCGCCGCGCCCTGGGCCGTCACAAGGAAAACTATATCCAAAATCCTTTTTATCTGGCATTAATTTGGAACCGCGTGCATCTAAAGCGCCCTTTACTAAAATCAATGTAGTTGTATGCAAACCTAGAGCAATAGCATGATGAACCAAGAAATCCCCAGGTCCTATTGTTAAGAAAAGCGAATTACTATTCTCATTAACAGCATTCAACCATCCGGGCAACCATAGGCTTCGACCCGCATTGAAAGCGGGGCCATTCGTTGAAGATAAGAGTATATCGAACCCATATGTCGTCTTGCCATGAGCAGATTGTATCCATTGGGCAAATATAGGTTCGATCAAGATTTGCTTTTCTGGAGTACCAAAAGCAAGCATGACGTCGTTATGAACATAAAGGCCCAAGGTATGGAATCCTAGAAAGAGGCTAGCCCAACTTAAATGAGATATGATAGCTTCTTTATGGTCTAACATTCTTGCCAATACATTATCCTCATTCTGTTCCGGATTGTAATCCCTAATGAAAAAAATAGCTCCATGAGCAAAAGCCCCTGTCATGATGAACCCTGCAATATATTGGTGATGAGTATATAAAGCAGCTTGAGTAGTAAAGTCTTGTGCTATGAATGCATAAGGAGGTAAAGAGTACATATGTTGAGCTACTAAGGAAGTAATAACCCCTAAAGAAGCTAGAGCAAGACCTAACTGAAAATGAATCGAATTGTTGATTGTGTCATAAAGGCCCTTATGCCCACGCCCTAATCGACCCCCCGGAGGAGTATGCGCTTCTAAAAGATCTTTAATACTGTGCCCAATTCCGAAGTTAGTTCGATACATGTGACCGGCAATGAGAAAAATAAATGCAATAGCTAAATGATGGTGAGCCATATCGGTCAGCCACAAACTTTGTGTTTGTGGATGGAATCCCCCAAGAAGAGTTAGAATGGCAGTTCCCGCTCCTTGAGCGGTACCAAATAAATGATTACTCGAATCAGGGTTTTGGGCATAAAGATTCCATTGACCCGTCAAAAGGGGTCCCAACCCCTGGGGATAGGGTAATACATCTAAGAAATTATTCCATCGAACGTACTCCCCCCTGGATGCGGGAATAGCAACATGAACTAAATGTCCTGTCCAAGCCAAAGAACTTACCCCGAAAAGTCCTGACAAATGATGATTGAGACGAGATTCCGCGTTTTTGAACCACGAAAGGCTTGGTTTCCATTTGGGTTGTAGATGTAACCAACCCGCTATTAAGGACAGCGTAGAAAGAAATAATAGAAAAAGAGCTCCAGTATAAAGATCCTCATTGGTGCGTAATCCTATTGTATACCACCACTGATAAACTCCAGAATAAGCAATATTCACTGGACCAGCAGCACCTCCTCGAGTAAAGGCTTCCACAGCGGGTTGACCAAAATGAGGATCCCAAATCGCATGAGCAATAGGTCTTACGTGTAAAGGATCCTGTATCCATGATTCAAAATTTCCTTGCCAAGCTACATGAAACAGATTTCCGGACGTCCATAGAAAGATTATTGCTAATTGCCCAAAGTGAGAAGCAAAAATGTTCTGATAAAGACGTTCTTCAGTAATATCATCATGACTTTCGAAATCATGTGCGGTAGCAATACCAAACCAAATACGACGAGTAGTGGGGTCCTGAGCTAAGCCTTGGCTAAACCTGGGAAATCTTAATTCCATAATGCCTTTCAAATCCTCCTAGCCACTATCCTACTGCAATAATTCTCGCTAAGAAGAATGCCCATGTCGTGGCAATTCCACCCAGAAGGTAATGGGTTACTCCTACAGCGCGTCCTTGTATAATGCTCAAGGCTCTAGGCTGAGTAGCAGGAGCAACTTTTAATTTGTTATGAGCCCAAACGATAGATTCAATGAGTTCTTGCCAATAACCACGGCCGCTGAATAAAAACATTAAACTGAAGGCCCAGACAAAATGAGCACCTAAGAAAAAAAGACCATATGCAGATAATGAAGAACCATAAGACTGAATGACTTGCGATGCCTGTGCCCACAAGAAATCTCGAAGCCACCCATTAATCGTAATGGAACTCTGTGCAAAGTTTCCCCCTGTAATATGAGTTACCACCCCTTGATCACTTATAGTACCCCAAACATCCGACTGCATTTTCCAACTGAAATGGAAAATGACTACCGAAATTGCATTGTACATCCAGAATAAACCTAAGAAAACATGATCCCAGGCGGATACTTGACATGTTCCCCCTCGGCCAGGCCCATCGCAAGGAAAGCGAAAACCTAGATTTGCTTTATCGGGTATCAAACGGGAACTCCGAGCAAATAAAACACCTTTCAAAAGTATTAATACAGTCACATGTATGGTAAATGCATGAATGTGATGGACTAAAAAATCTGCGGTTCCTAATGGAATAGGTAACAAAGCCACTTTGCCACCTACTGCTACTAACTCGCCGCCTCCCCACGTTAAGCTAGTACTTGTTGTTGCACCAGGAGCTGTTACGCCAGGCGCAGTAGCATGGATATTTTGTACCCATTGAGCAAAGATAGGTTGTAATTGTATGGCAGTATCCGAAAACATATCTTGTGGACGGCCTAAAGCACTCATGGTATCATTATGAATGTACAAGCCAAAACTGTGAAAACCTAGAAATATACATACCCAGTTAAGGTGGGATATGATTGCATCGCGGTGTCTAAGGACGCGATCTAATAGATCGTTGTATCGAGTAGTTGGATCATAGTCTCTTACCATAAAAATTGCTGCATGTGCAGCAGCACCGACTATTAGAAATCCGCCAATCCACATGTGGTGTGTGAACAAGGAAAGTTGTGTACCATAGTCAGTAGCTAGGTATGGATAGGGAGGCATAGAATACATATGATGAGCTACAACAATGGTTGTAGAGCCTAGCATAGCTAGGTTAAGAGATAATTGAGCATGCCATGACGTTGTTAAGATTTCATAAAGACCCTTATGGCCTTGTCCTGTAAATGGGCCCTTGTGAGCCTCCAAAATATCTTTAAGTCCATGGCCAATACCCCAATTGGTCCTATACATATGACCTGCGATTAGGAAAAGAATAGCAATAGCTAAATGATGGTGCGCAATATCGGTCAGCCAGAGACCACCGGTTACTGGATCTAGTCCTCCGCGAAAAGTCAGAAATTCTGCGTATTTGGACCAATTTAAAGTGAAAAAAGGGGTTGCTCCTTCGGCAAAACTAGGATAAAGTTGAGCCAAAAGGTCCCGATTCAAGATAAATTCATGAGGAAGTGGTATCTCTTTAGGATCCACCCCAGCGTCAAGAAATTGGTTAATTGGTAAAGATACATGAATTTGGTGCCCCGCCCAAGAAAGAGACCCAAGTCCTAATAATCCCGCTAAGTGGTGATTCAACATGGATTCTACATCTTGGAACCAGGCCAATTTGGGAGCGGCTTTGTGATAATGGAACCAACCAGCAAAAAGCATTAACGCTGCAAAAATCAATGCACCAATTGCAGTACAATAGAGTTGTAATTCACTAGTTATTCCAGATGCTCGCCAAAGCTGAAAAAAACCAGAGGTTATTTGGATTCCTCGGAAACCCCCGCCTACATCACCATTCAATATTTCTTGCCCTACTATAGGCCAAACTACCTGAGCACTGGGTCCAATGTGAGTAGGATCACTTAGCCATGCTTCATAATTGGAAAAACGGGCGCCATGAAAGTACATGCCACTCAACCAAAGAAAGATAATGGAAAGTTGCCCGAAATGAGCACTAAAGACTTTTCGAGAAATCTCCTCCAAATCACCAGTATGACTATCGAAATCGTGAGCATCAGCATGTAGGTTCCAGATCCAAGTGGTAGTATCAGGGCCCTTAGCTAGTGTTCTTGAGAAATGGCCGGGTCTGGCCCATTCCTCAAAAGATGTTTTTACAGGATCCCTATCCACAACAATTTTTACTTCTGGTTCCGGCGAACGAATAATCATTAAGTCCTCCTCTTTCCGGACAAGACATACAAAGAGACCCGCCAACTGTCTTTTTAGTGAATCTTTGAAAGATATATATTTTGAAAGATAGATTTTGAAAGATAGATTTTGAAAGATAGATATTGTGATTAGTTCTTTTCTTTACTATCTACCATCCTTCTATTTTTTTTTTAGTTATTCACTGGAGCAATTATATATTGAAGTCAATCCGAGGCAAGTGTTCGGGTCTATTATGACATAAAGATTAGGTGCCTAACGGACATTGTTTATCTTGAAAAACAAATATTTCTCGACGTAAGAAAAAAATCTTTTTTATTTTTAATTTAAGAAACTAGTGTATTTTTTTTGAGGGCATAAGCTCCTATCTATATCTACTTTCCTTGAGCATAATATAGGGTTTTTTATTTGATTCTAAATTCCAAGATAACTCATTAGAATTATTAATAAGATGGTCCTAATATATTAGCAATATTTAGATTGCCCCCTCTTTTTATTCACTTTATTACTTCTATTCTAGACCCTATCCCTATGGTTTATTCTTATGAAATATCATATAAAATAGAAGGTATAAGAAATGGATATAATGAAATTCTTGATTCGATCTTACGACCTAATTTATTTGATTAATGGATCAACAACCAAACCACCCATTTTATGAAAAAGAAGGAGCATGGTCTTATTCAAATTCAAAGCGCTTCGTAATCTTCAACCAGTTCTGTGCTTCAATATAATTTCCCGGAGTAAGCGCTATAGCTTGTTTCCAATATTCAGCAGCTTGATCAAACCAAGCTTCCGCAATTTCCGAATCACCCTGTAGAATGGCCTGTTCTCCTCGGTCGGAATAGGAAGTTCCTTCCCTTAGAACCGTACTTGAGAGTTTCCTACCTCATACGGCTCAGAAATTGCTATCTGAATTTCCCCTATCTTAACTGAATTCGATTTATCAAAAATCGATCCAATTTGTTCTTGGGTTAAGCAGAAGAAATTAATTACCTAAGTTTCAAACCCTAATTTTTATCAATAATCAGTTTGATCTTTTTTCCCACCTTCAGAAGAATGAAGCATAGATAGATATAGAGCCTTCGTTCAAATTTTCTGAGAGGTAACTATCCCGGTTTCATATATGAAATCTCTATAGAATCCTTGAAAAAGACTTTTTTCCATAAGAAAGAAAAAAGAACTTACTATCTTTGGGATCTGATACTACACCGCTGCTTAATCCCTTAGTGGATCGGCTCTATTACATAAGCGGATTCCTAAATTTTGCCCCATATCATGGGATAAGTAAGCAGTTTTTTTTAGTTGTATCGACCCAGTCGCTCACTAATTGATCTTTACGGTGCTTTCTCTATCAATTTGAGAAACTTTATCCATAGAGTAGTAGTATAGGCCATACTTTCTTCGTTTTTTGATTCTCGTGAAGTGTCCTTCCTTCCTACAGCTGATAGGGAAAAATCGTTGTTTTTACGATCCCTATGTAGAAAGCCCTTTTTTTCTAGTATTTACTAGAAAATTTGATCCTCTCTTTTTTTTTTTTCTTTCTATAGTGGAGATAGTCGCACGTAATGACAGATCACGGCCATATTATTAAAAGCTTGCGGTAAGAAGGGGTTTCGTTCTAGTGCCCGGAAATAATATTCCAAAGCCTTTGTATGCTCTCCATTGCTTGTGTGTATAAGGCCTATGTTATAGAGTATATAACTTCGATCATAGGGATCGATTTCTAGTCGCGTAGCTTCATAATAATTTTGCAAAGCTTCCGCATAATTTCCTTCGGATTGAGCCAACATCCGTTACGGTCGTTCATTCTATTCAAAAAATCTCCGTTCCAAAACCGTACATGAGGTTTTCATCTCATACGGCTCCTCCCTTCTGTACATAATAGTACTAAGCGAAATAATCTATAGAATCAAAATAGAATTAGTCCCGTCTCATTATGAACCGAAAGGGGCTGGTATTTTTCCAAGAAATCTCTAGCCAACCTTCCCACAAGAGGTTTTTCTTAACACCAATGAATTCTATTAATGCTAGAGGAAAACGATAGCTCCAATAATTTCTTTGTTCTCAACGCCTCCTATTTAGAGGAATTAGCTACTTCAACGATCTTTGATGGTTATAGGGGTATCCAAAGTACAAACCTGATGGTTGTTTGTTATCCCAACCATTCTTCCCAGCCCTGATACCGATCAGGAAAGGGGTAATTTCTAACAAAGTTTTTCTCTTGTTGATTCCTATTTCTAGGTGTAGTGCTTTTCTCCCCTATGCTGCCTACGGATACTAATAGAGTAGGATTGGCCTGTAATCCATACCATACCATATCCTGTAGGTGTAACCTTTCGCTCAATACTCAAATCTACAATTGAAGTATCTGAAGCCGCATCAATCGAGGATACACGACGGAAGGAATTGTTAGTTCGCCTCACCTTCCCGAAGCGTGGGTTTGTTTGCTTTACAAATTTGGTTCTCTCTATGCCAACCCCCCTCTCTTTTTCGTAAGACTGAGGTATAGGTAGGGCTAAAAAAAAGCAAAAAAAAGAGTCAAATCGCACCATCTCTATAATAAGTAAATGCCTTTTTTTCTCCTGAGGTTGTCGGAATTATTCGCAATAAAATATTGGCTACAATTGAGGAGGTCTTATCAATGAAATTTCCATTTCCACGGGATCTAGGCATAATTCCCAACCCATTCTATATAGAATTGTTTTCATTCCTTCACAAAATAACATAAAAACAAACACATTCGATTCTTATAATTATAAATAGATTGATCCATATGCTCTACTCTAAATCCATATGCTTTAAATGGATAAGAGAGATATGGATTTTCCGCTCAGCTCAAATTGTATCCTTTTCCTTCTGCTTGGACACGAAGAGATATGAAATATTTGACTAAGACTGGATTTCATTCCACTTTCCTATTTCTGAACAACAACTTATGTTATCAACTATTTCGTGTTTTCAAAGTTATTAATTGTCTCATACCCTATTTTTGATTTCGATAGTATGGTGTAGCGTATCTTATGCAAACGGAATTCTAAGGTTTCTTTATTTTATTATGCAATAAGAAGAATTCTTCCATTTTCTTTTTCTTTAGTTGCGGGAAAACCCAAATTAAAACTTTTATTTTATAGCGAGCGCAATTTCTAGTAAAAAATCCTGTATCCTTCCACTTAGATCAAAAGGAATTTTTCCAATAGAACTATGGAACCCCCGAGTGGTTGCGGTTGTACCTGTACTGCAGGAATAAGAAAACTCGCTATTCACTCAGTTTATTTTCCATAATAAGTTATGTAGGAGAGATGGCCGAGCGGTTCAAGGCGTAGCATTGGAACTGCTATGTAGACTTTTGTTTACCGAGGGTTCGAATCCCTCTCTTTCCGTTTTTCTTAATTCATCAACGTTAAGGATCACAATGTATCAAATCAAATAACAATTTTTTCCAGCAATAATATAATATCTTATATTATCTTATTTTGATTTAATAGAAATTAGAAATTCTCTATAGCAAATTACTGTGGTATGTAAAATACACATAGAGGAAAAAAGAAAAAAGGATCCTAATCCTAGGGTTAATCAATTTTAGCTAGTTGATGGGAAAATACAAATTAATGGTAATGGTCTTAGGGCGATTTAGTTCGGGGAAAGGGGAAGGGGAAGAAAATTCTATGAACCTTTCCTTTTTTCGTTAAGTTCAAGTCTGACGAGAGTAATATTCTACAACTAACAACTCATTTATTTTGAGACCGACCCACTTCCTATCTAGGATTTTATTTACTAGTCCTTTATATTCCAACGTGTCAATCGCCAAATGCTTTGGCAATTTCCCCGGGTCCGATGAAGCAATATAATTTTGAACCAGACCTTTTGATCTTTGGTTATCTTTCGTAGTAATAATATCTCGGGGTTTGCAACGAAAACTTGGTATATTGACTATACGACCATTAACTAAAATATGTCTATGGTTGACTAATTGGCGGGCCCCAGGAATGGTTGAAGCCATACCCAATCGAAAAAGGATATTATCCAAACGCATTTCAAGTAATTGTAGTAAAACCTGGCCTGTTGACCTTTTTGCTTTTCCAGCGATATGTACATATCTAAGTAATTGTCGTTCTGTCAGACCATAATGAAAACGCAATTTCTGTTTTTCTTGAAGACGAATACGATATTGCTCCTTTTTCCCAGAATTGAATTTTTTTTTAAGATTACTTCCGGATTTAGGTGTTTTTCTAGTGAGTCCTGGTAAAGCTCCCAGACGGCGTATTTTTTTTAAACGAGGTCCTCGATAACGGGACATGAAGACTCCTTTTTTTATTTTATTGAAATTTCATTTTACACAATTAATTTCATTGTATTTACATTACAGAATACATCGAAATTAAAACTGAATTAAACTACAGGATAAACAGAGTAAAATCAACTAAA
>NW_028260384.1:5000-44417 GCF_056163025.1 Triticum urartu | reverse complement strand
AACGCAATTTCTGTTTTTCTTGAAGACGAATACGATATTGCTCCTTTTTCCCAGAATTGAATTTTTTTTTAAGATTACTTCCGGATTTAGGTGTTTTTCTAGTGAGTCCTGGTAAAGCTCCCAGACGGCGTATTTTTTTTAAACGAGGTCCTCGATAACGGGACATGAAGACTCCTTTTTTTATTTTATTGAAATTTCATTTTACACAATTAATTTCATTGTATTTACATTACAGAATACATCGAAATTAAAACTGAATTAAACTACAGGATAAACAGAGTAAAATCAACTAAAGTACCCCAAAAAATGGAATTTCATCAAAATCTTTTTTTTTTGTATATATATTATTTATTTTATTGTTTTGTATCTAGCAAAATTGTAAGGTAAAAAACATAAAAGATCCTGGATTCTCCATTTAATTCGGAAAAAAAGAGATTCTTGTTCGTAGAACATCGATAGAGAAAAAAAAGCCGACTATCGGATTTGAACCGATGACCCTCGCATTACAAATGCGATGCTCTAACCTCTGAGCTAAGTGGGCTTACATAACGGAAATAGTGTAACAAATAGAAATAGGTATAGTATAGGAAATCCGTAAAATCTCAGATATTAGTTATTAATCTTAGCTATTAACTAGTTCTAAATTTGAAGTTATACTTATAAAAATAAAAAAATACTAAAACTTCTTAAAGATAAAGTTAGCTTGATATGCTTAACTATAGGATATTAAAAAATAAAATTATAGAATTTATTGGTATTTTCATTCGATCATTATAGACTTTATTATTTGTTAATAATTTGAGGATTAATATTTCACTAAGGGGAACATAGAGTCAGAGTAAATAAAATTGCTAATTCTGATTAGAAAAAAAGAATAAATATCAAGCGTTATAGTATAATTTTGAATACTATAAAAAAGTAAGACGGGAGGTGGGGGAGATAAAAACTTTTGGATATATTGATTCGGATTGAATTGCAAATACATCAAGGATAGAATCAATTCAATTCTGAATTGCAATAAGCAAGCGAGGTCTCTCAAATAGAGTCGAACTGAACTGCTAGACTACGTTGAGTGATGAACTCAATGATTCAAAAAAAAAACTAAGAGATGGATGAAATTACACAAGGAATCCTGGTCTCAAAGAAGAGGGAAATGGGGATATGGCGAAATCGGTAGACGCTACGGACTTGATTGTATTGAGCCTTGGTATGGAAACCTGCTAAGTGGTAACTTCCAAATTCAGAGAAACCCTGGAATTAAAAAAGGGCAATCCTGAGCCAAATCCGTGTTTTGAGAAAACAAGGGGTTCTCGAACTAGAATACAAAGGAAAAGGATAGGTGCAGAGACTCAATGGAAGCTGTTCTAACGAATCGAGTTAATTACGTTGTGTTGTTAGTGGAATTCCTTCTAGTTCTAAATTAGAGAAAGAGGGGTTTTATACCTTATACATTTAATAAACACGTATAGATACTGACATAGCAAACGATTAATCACAGAACTCATATTATATTCTAATTATAATATAGGTTCTTTATCTTTTTTAAAAATGAAATTAGAAATGATAATGATTATGAAATAAAAAACTCATATCATAATTTTTTTTTTTCATTATTGTGAATCCACTCCAATCGAATATTGAATAATCAAATTCTTCAATTAAAATTCAAAGTTTTCGAGATCTTTAAAAAAGTGGATTAATCGGACGAGGACAAAGAGAGAGTCCCATTCTACATGTCAATACTGACAACAATGAAATTTCTAGTAAAAGGAAAATCCGTCGACTTTATAAGTTGTGAGGGTTCAAGTCCCTCTATCCCCAAATCCTCTTTTATTCCCTAACTATACTATATTATTATTATTTATCCTCTTTTTTTTTTTCTTTTTATCAATGCACTTTTTTTTCTTTTTATCAATGCAATGGGTTTAAGATTCATTAGCTTTCTCATTCTACTCTTTCACAAAGGAATGCGAAGAGAACTCAATGGATCTTATCCTATTCATTGAATAGATTTCTTTTTTATTAGAGTATCGGCAAGAAATCTTGGTTATTCACTCTATTTTTAAGTTTTATTTAAGTAAACCATGCACAATGCATAGGACTACCCCCCCCATTTTCAAATTTAAAATTTGAAATACTTTAATTAATTTTTAGTCCTTTTAATTGACATAGATACAAATACTCTACTAGGATGATGCACAAGAAAAGGTCAGGATAGCTCAGTTGGTAGAGCAGAGGACTGAAAATCCTCGTGTCACCAGTTCAAATCTGGTTCCTGGCAGAGAAAAAAAAAAAAAAGATCCACCGAATAGGTATTGATCCAAATACCTCGAGATGGATTGTGATACATATTCATTAATAATATTTATTCATCTAAGTGGATAAATCTATAATATAAATATAGAGGCACTTCTTTTTCTTTTTAAAGAAGTTTTAAAATATATCTTTTCTTTATGATAAAGAAGGGGGTGAGATTCCCCTTTATTTTTTTGCGTTTCTTAATTTTGTATTCCGCTATTCCGACGAATATTTTTTTAGTCTTGCTTATCTTTATCTTATCTTATTTTCCTAGTTGTGCTAAGTAATGTGCGCGGTACAAAGTTCCTGGTAGAGAACTTCTTTGAGTCATCCTATTTTTCTGTTCATATGAAGGAAATTAATATGCGATTTTCAAAATAGGGGAATCCAAATGAAACCCTTTTTTTGCTCAGTCTATCTGGAATGCTTTTGTATAATTAGGAATTAATTATAAATAGGTATTCCGTTTCATCTAGGAAAAGAACCTAAAAATATTCCTTGACTTGAATAAAATCTGGAGTTGTGTTGTATAAGTGAGCATGAATTTCTTATCATTCAATGAGCATCTTGTATTTCATAAAAATTGGGGGTTATATAATCCTTACGTAAGGGCCAGCCTATCCAACTTTCAGGCATTAGGATACGTTTAAGGCGCGGATGATTATCATAAGAGATTCCCACCATATCATAAGATTCGCGTTCTTGAAAATCGGCACTTCTCCAAATCCAGAAGACAGACGGAATTCTAGGATTATCCTTTTGGGCAAAGACTTTTATGCAGACTTCTTCTGGATTATCTATACCATATTGTATTCTCGTAAGATGATACACGCTAGCTAAAGATCCACCGGGTGCTACATCATAAGCACATTGGGAGCGTAAATAATTGTAACCATATACATATAAAATGACAGCAATGGAATCCCAATCCCCTGCTTTTATTTGTAAAGTCTCTATTCCTCGGTGATCAAAGCCCAAAGATCTATGAACCACCTCATGTTTGACTAGCCAATTAGATAACCAACCCTGCTGCATTGTCTTCATCTCTCCCTCTTTGTATAAATATTTCACATTTCGGATGCAAGTTTGAAAGATTGCCCTGCTTTTTATTTTTCTACACAAAAGAGCCCCTCTCCTAATTCACTAATTTGTAGGAAGGTACTGAACTTTTGGATTTGAAAAAAGTTTCAGAAGATATATCTAATGTAGATGGTGATTGATAGAGCAATTCTTGCTCATAAGTTCCTGTATGAGTACTGCGCCTAACATAAAGCTTGTGACTGGTAGTAAAACATCTATTTTTATTTTGAGATAGAGTTTGATCCTCAACTATTTCTCGCGATATCTTCTTACGAAGTTTTGTTAGGGCATCTATAACTGCCTCCGGTTTAGGTGGGCAGCCCGGCAAGTAGACATCCACAGGAATTAACTTATCAACTCCCCGAACAGTACTATAGGAATCCGTACTGAACATTCCCCCTGTAATAGTACAGGCTCCCATAGCAATGACGTATTTTGGTTCAGGCATTTGCTCGTATAATCTCACTAAAGAGGGAGCCATTTTCATTGTTACCGTACCGGCTGTTAAAATTAGGTCTGCTTGCCTAGGACTTGATCTTGGTACCAATCCATAACGATCAAAGTCGAATCGTGAGCCTATTAATGAAGCAAATTCAATGAAACAACAACTGGTACCGTATAGAAGGGGCCATAAACTGGAGAGTCTTGACCAATTCGAAAGATCATTTGGTGTAGTTGAAATAACAGAATTGGAACTTGTTTGGTCAAGTAAGGGAAACTCAATCAAATTCATAACTGTCTCAATAGAATCTTTTCCTTCTTTTTTTTTGTCTAAATATTCAGTTAAGACCATTCCAAGGCTCCTTTTCGCCATGCATAAACTAAACCAACAACTAAGATAAGCACGAAAATCAAAGCTTCGATAAAAACGGATACACCCAATACGTCGAAACTCATTGCCCAAGGGTATAGAAAGACGGTTTCCACATCAAAAACAACAAAAACGAGCGCAAACATATAATAGCGTATTCGGAATTGTACCCAAGCCCCTCCCATGGGTTCTATACCCGATTCATAACTAGAAAGCTTCTCTGGTCCTTCACTAACCGGGGCTAAAAGTCCTGAAATCGAAAATGCCAAAATAGGAATAAGGCTTGCTATTATTAGAAATGTCCAAAAAATATCATATTCGTGAAGCAGAAACATAATGTACTCCCATTAATGTGGAATAGGCGGAACTTAAATTAGTCAATTCAATTCAGCATTGTCAATTTATCCAGAACTTCTCTCTTTTCCTCGGTGAAACAAGAATCTTTTTTGTTCAAACAAAAGCGCTTAGTTTAAGTTTAGCCTTTGTTTCCTCTGTGCTGCATCTTCTTTAAAGATTCATCCAATGGAATCCCAACTCCCTTTCTTTTGGATTTCCATTCTATTTAGATATGGTGTATGTAGATCTAATTCTTATATAAAGAAAACTTTCTCGTTTCACTTTGTCTCGCTTTCTCTAGAATCTCTAGAAAAAAGAATAGCTCTATCCTTTATTTAATATTTAATAATAAAATAATAAGAGACTATTAAATAAAAATGAGAATACTACTAAATTAGAACCTAATTAAGATAGTAGGACTAATCTATGCAGTATAATTAATGAGAAGTAATACTATAAAATAAAAATAAAGAACTCTATTTCAGAACTATGAGACAGAATATTCTGTTTTCTTATTTACTCTTTACTTTATTTTTTCTATTTAAAGTTGATCAATTTACATAATGTATCTATAAACAAAGTAATAAATATACTTAAAACAAAGTAGGAATTCGCAAAATGGATAAAATCATTGCAGTTATTATAGGGAAGTCTAGAGATATCCTATTTGAAGGAGGACGGGATTCAAATCAGGGAAAGGATCCTTTCTTCTATTGATTTGATAGAAATTCGTTTTTCTTTTCCTGTCTGTATGATTTTGATTTTCGATGAATGAGCCTTTGGTAATGCTTTTATCTCTATTCTATGTCGCAGGCGCCTATCCAGTCTATAAACAAATACTAATGAGAAAATGAAAACTATACTAAACTAAAGAAAACATAGGATAGAGATCCTAAAATCTAAAAAAGGGCATATTAGGGCTATACGGATTCGAACCGTAGACCTTCTCGGTAAAACAGATCAAACGGATTATTATCGAAATGATTTGAACTGTTTCAAAGACCCAACATGCATTTTTTTGCATTGGGCTCTTTCATAAACTGATTTAAAGATCAGTTAGTCCACCATAGTTTTTCTTTACGGAAAGATAATGAGATGGCTCCCTGTGCTCTGATTGATTTTTTGTATTATGATCTATCTAGGAGCAATACCAAAGTGTTTCAAAGGAGGATTACCTTGACTTAGGTCTGCCTCCGGTCTAAATTAAATCAACCTAAGTGAAATGGAGTCTCTATCGTTCCACTGCAAGAGTTAACTATGAGACTTCATACACCTTAAAGTTCATAGAACGAAAAGAAGTTTTTTGGAGGCCCTTATCCTCATTACGCCTAGCATTTAGTGGGCTGGATATTTACCTTATCAACTAGCAAATCCATAAGGGTTCTATTTGATTAGGCACCTGAATTGGCACCTGAATCGGACTGAACCGACTGTTTGTCAGGCTACTGTTCTCCTATTCTCTCGAATCTATGAAGTAAGACATTGATTTTGCAATAAGATCGATTATGTTCATTGCATAATAAGCTCCTTTGAAAAGCATTGGCGCACGTGTAAACGAGTTGCTCTACCGAACTGAGCTATAGCCCTTATCAGAGATATCTTAACATATAGATAATTTCTTGTCAAGATGAATATTTTCTAATGCCAGAGGATACCCCTTTGATCTGTATCTGTTTAGTATTTAGTTTAGTATTTAGTATATAACAGACCAATAACAGAGCGGTATTGCTTAGAAAAGGGATTCAATATATAATCGATCGAAGTAATGGGTCTTCCTTTGTGGTGATAAATTGCCTACTTAACTCAGTGGTTAGAGTATTGCTTTCATACGGCGGGAGTCATTGGTTCAAATCCAATAGTAGGTAAGTAGGTAGAAAAATTACTAGATAGCATTGGACTTACTTCGCTTCGCTATCTAATAACTTTTTCTACCCCTCTTCCCTTTTTCTTTGTATCAACTATAAACCACTGGATTGTCTTCAATTGGATGGGGGAATCCAATTGACAGCCTCGATTCGTATCCTAGCTCGTCTGAGAGCGAGCTTCGCTTCAACCAAATCTTTCGTACCCTCAGCTTTACTCAAGTTAGCTTCGGCTATTTCAAGTGCCTTTTGAGCTTCTTCCGGATCAATATCACTACCCAGTTCCGCATCATTTCCTAAAATGATGATCTCATTATTAACTATTCTCGCAAAACCGCTCCACAGAATCGCTGTTAACCATTGGTCGTTGAGGAGGCGTATTCTCAAAGGACCCATATCTACTGCTGTGTTAATGGGGGCGTGGTTTGGTAATACGCCAATTTGGCCACTATTAGTGGATAAAATGATTTCTTTCACTTCACAATCCCAAATAATTCGCTTAGGAGTCAGTACATAAAGATTTAATTTCATTTCTTCGATTTGTTCTCCTCTTCTAAGGTTATAGCTTTCGTGCTAGCTTCATCGATGTTACCCACCAAATAAAAAGCCTGTTCAGGTAGGCCGTCTAATTCTCCGGAAAGGATTAGTTGAAATCCCCTAATAGTTTCCGCAAGAGCAACATACTTTCCTGGAGAACCAGTAAAAACTTCTGCCACAAAGAACGGTTGTGATAAGAAACGCTCAATTTTTCTTGCTCTTGCTACAGTTAAACGATCCTCTTCCGATAATTCATCCAAGCCAAGAATTGCGATAATGTCCTGAAGTTCTTTGTAACGTTGTAAAGTTTCCTTAACTCTTTGCGCAGTTTCATAATGTTCGTTGCCAACGATCCGAGGCTGTAACATAGTCGAGGTTGAATCTAAAGGATCTACTGCTGGATAAATACCCTTGGAAGCTAATCCTCTGGAAAGTACGGTAGTAGCATCCAAATGTGCAAATGTTGTGGCAGGGGCAGGGTCGGTCAAATCGTCTGCAGGTACATAAACTGCTTGAATCGAAGTTATAGATCCCTTTTTAGTAGAAGCAATTCTTTCTTGCAAAGAACCCATTTCTGTACTAAGAGTAGGTTGATAACCCACTGCGGAGGGCATTCTCCCTAATAAAGCGGATACCTCTGATCCTGCTTGAACAAAACGAAAGATATTATCGATAAATAAAAGCACGTCTTGCTTATTAACATCTCGGAAATATTCCGCCATAGTTAGGGCAGTTAAACCAACTCTCATACGAGCTCCCGGTGGTTCATTCATTTGGCCATAGACTAGAGCTACCTTTGATTCCTCAATATTTTTTTCATTAATTACTCCGGATTCCTTCATTTCCATATAAAGATCATTTCCTTCACGAGTCCGTTCCCCTACTCCACCGAATACGGATACGCCCCCATGAGCTTTAGCAATGTTATTGATTAATTCCATGATCAGTACTGTTTTACCTACTCCAGCCCCCCCAAATAGTCCTATTTTTCCTCCACGTCGATAAGGAGCTAAAAGATCGACGACCTTAATACCTGTTTCAAAGATGGATAATTTCGTATCTAACTCGATAAAGGCAGGCGCAGATCTATGAATAGGGAACGTTGCACTACTATCTACAGGACCCAAATTGTCAACAGGCTCCCCAAGAACGTTGAAAATTCGTCCGAGAGTAGCTCCACCGACCGGAACACTGAGAGGAGCTCCCGTGTCAATCACTTCCATTCCTCTCATCAACCCGTCCGTAGCACTCATAGCTACAGCTCTAACTCGATTATTTCCTAATAATTGTTGTACCTCACAAGTCACATTAATTTGCTTATCGGCAGTGTCTCTACTCTGGACTACCAAAGCGTTATAAATATAAGGTAACTTGCCTGGGGGAAAAGTGACATCCAGCACGGGTCCAATAATTTGATCGATACGACCTGTACTTTTTTCTTCAATTGTGGAAACCCCGGGAGGAGAAGTAGTAGGATTGGTTCTCATAATTATCACATAATTAAAAAAAAGGAATTTGTCGAAATTTTTCTTTTTTTATTGTTGAATAATGCCAAATCAAATCAAAAAAAATCCAAAAGTAAAAAGGAAATGAATTAGTTAATTCAATAAGAGAGAAAAGGGGACCAGGACTTGATTTCGTTGCCCAAGCGAATCCCATTCAATCGTTTACTCATGGAATGAGTCCATTGGAAAGTTCAATCAATCTTTTTTTTCATATACATTTTGCCTTTTGTGGAGGATCTGTGCCTACTCTACTTTCCTATCTAGGACTTCGATATACAAAATATATACTACTGTGAAGCATAGATTGCTGTCAACAAAGAATTTTATTAGTATTTAGTTAGGTATTTGCATTCAAAATAAGAAAAGAGAACTATTAAGAACTTGTAAAATAAGGATTAGGAATTAATTTGGGTTGCGCTATATCTATCAAAGAGTATACAATAATTATGGATTTGGTAAATCAAATCCATGGTTTAATAACGAACCGTGTTAACTTACCATAACAACAACTCAATTCCTATCGAATTCCTATATTGGAATTCCTATAGGATAGAACATACACAGGGTGTACGCATTATATATGAATGAAACATATTCATTAACCTAAGCATGCCCTCAATTTTCTTTAATGAGTTGATATTATATTAATTGAATATCCTTTTTGTTTTACGAGATTTTTGCTAAAGTTTCATTTACGCCTAATTAACATCGAGTAGACCCTGTTATTGTGAGAATTCTTAATTCAAGAGTTATAGGGAGGGACTTATGTCACCACAAACAGAAACTAAAGCAGGTGTTGGATTTCAAGCTGGTGTTAAAGATTATAAATTGACTTACTACACCCCAGAGTATGAAACTAAGGATACTGATATCTTGGCAGCATTCCGAGTAAGTCCTCAGCCTGGGGTTCCGCCCGAAGAAGCAGGGGCTGCAGTAGCTGCCGAATCTTCTACTGGTACATGGACAACTGTTTGGACTGATGGACTTACCAGTCTTGATCGTTACAAAGGACGATGCTATCACATCGAGCCTGTTGCTGGGGAAGACAACCAATGGATCTGTTATGTAGCTTATCCATTAGACCTATTTGAAGAGGGTTCCGTTACTAACATGTTTACTTCCATTGTAGGTAACGTATTTGGTTTCAAAGCCCTACGTGCTCTACGTTTGGAGGATCTACGAATTCCCCCTACTTATTCAAAAACTTTCCAAGGCCCGCCTCATGGTATCCAAGTTGAAAGAGATAAGTTGAACAAGTACGGTCGTCCTTTATTGGGATGTACTATTAAACCAAAATTGGGATTATCCGCAAAAAATTATGGTAGAGCGTGTTATGAGTGTCTACGTGGTGGACTTGATTTTACCAAAGATGATGAAAACGTAAACTCACAACCATTTATGCGCTGGAGAGACCGTTTTGTCTTTTGTGCCGAAGCTATTTATAAATCACAGGCCGAAACCGGTGAAATCAAGGGGCATTACTTGAATGCGACTGCGGGTACATGTGAAGAAATGATTAAGAGAGCTGTATTTGCAAGAGAATTAGGGGTTCCTATTGTAATGCATGACTACTTAACTGGGGGATTCACCGCAAATACTACTTTGGCTCATTATTGCCGCGACAATGGCCTACTTCTTCACATTCACCGTGCAATGCATGCAGTTATTGATAGACAGAAAAATCATGGTATGCATTTCCGTGTATTAGCTAAAGCATTGCGTATGTCTGGGGGAGATCATATCCACTCCGGTACAGTAGTAGGTAAGTTAGAAGGGGAACGCGAAATGACTTTAGGTTTTGTTGATTTATTGCGCGATGATTTTATTGAAAAAGATCGTGCTCGCGGTATCTTTTTCACTCAGGACTGGGTATCCATGCCAGGTGTTATACCGGTAGCTTCAGGTGGTATTCATGTTTGGCATATGCCAGCTCTGACCGAAATCTTTGGGGACGATTCTGTATTACAATTTGGTGGAGGAACTTTAGGACATCCTTGGGGAAATGCACCTGGTGCAGCAGCTAATCGAGTGGCTTTAGAAGCCTGTGTACAAGCTCGTAACGAAGGGCGCGATCTTGCTCGCGAAGGTAATGAAATTATCCGAGCAGCTTGCAAATGGAGTCCTGAACTAGCCGCAGCTTGTGAAGTATGGAAGGCGATCAAATTCGAGTTCGAGCCGGTAGATACTATTGATTAACTAGATAAAACTAAAGATAAAGAAGGTATAAATAAAAAAGAAACGAAATAAAAAGAGAAAAAAATCAGTTATGAAATGCAGTAATTCTTCTTTATTCTTCTAATTGATTGCAATTAAACTCGGCTCAATCTTTTTTAGAAAAAAAAGATTGAGCCGAATAAAAATAGATCATGATATGATCATGAGACTTGACAAATTGAGATTCGTCTATTCTATATATCTAGAATATATATATTAAGGTATAATACAATAAAGAAATACAAATAAAATAATAAAATAATAAAATATAGTATTATCATATGATAATGATAATGGAATCAAATACGCAGTATTTACAGAAAAAAGTCTTCGTTTATTGGGAAAGAATCAATATACTTTTAATGTCGAATCGGGATTCACTAAGACAGAAATAAAGCATTGGGTCGAACTCTTCTTTGGTGTTAAGGTGGTAGCTGTGAATAGCCATCGACTACCTGGAAAAGGTAGAAGAATAGGACCTATTCTGGGCCATACAATGCATTACAGACGTATGATCATTACCCTTCAACCGGGTTATTCTATTCCACTTCTAGATAGAGAAAAAAACTAAAGGAGAATGAATGAAAAAAGACATAGTTTGGAAGTTAGACCTTTTTATAGGACTCTCTTTCAATTTCAAAAAAGAGGACGTTTGAAACTTTTAACAGGCGTAATCGTGAGTCAACAAGTGACTCGAACTGTGTGTAAAAAAAGAAGCATTTTTTTTTTTTCAAAATGCTAGAACTAGATAAGGAAGTTTTCTATAACCTTGAGAAAAAGGATAAAAAGGTAGTTTTTTTTTAGTTTATGACTCCGATCAAGAGCGAGAAATCCTTGATTTGGGATTGGACATAGAACCTGGACCCATCGTAGAGACGTTTAGTTCAAAAGAAAGGATCGTATCCTGATGGTAAGAATTATACTTTCGTGGAAATACAGCGCTATAGACTTCAATGCGGTAGAGTAGACGTTTTGTTTCTAATTTTTCTGGACCAAACCTCCGCTCCGACCCAACGATACAATGAATTTTTTCTGTTCATATTCATAAATAAAAAAGATTCGGAATCGCAATGCTACTATATGCGTCCAGAGGAGTATTTGGAATAATATTCTTCTATAATCCATTATTGCGGGGGGTCTTACTAACAGGGCTTCGCTGCACGGGACAGGTCTTCGTCGAAAAGCTAACTCCACCCGGCATTTTCATACCCTTTCTTTGGGTGGTATATCGCCTTTTAAAGTCTAAGAGGGTAGTAGGGGATCTATAGTAGGTAAGATAATTTGCCCTTTGATTTTGATTGAATATACTATTTTTCCGCCTTTACCACGCATTATTGTATGCGCTTCTAGAGAAGTATGTATGCAGGAAGTAAATTCTAACCGCTTTCTTTTGAATCCAATTTCAAATTAGATTAGAAAGATAGAAAGGCCATGAGGATGGGAAAATCAAAATAAAATCTTTTTAATTAGTTCTCCTTTTTTGGAATTTTCTTATTATCCTTTCATTTTTTTTACAGAATATTTTTCAAACTAAAAATAAAAAATACAATACAATAGTCAATATTCCTTATAATAGATATACTTAATTATATCATAAGAATCTTAAGATATTTTTCGACTAGATAGAAATAGTAAATTTGAATTGAGACACCTATTCCATGACGGATTTAAACTTACCTTCTATTTTCGTGCCTTTAGTAGGCTTAGTATTTCCGGCAATTGCAATGACTTCTTTATTTCTTTATGTGCAAAAAAATAAGATTGTCTAGTATTTTTTAGTGTAAGTAATATAATATGGTAGGGTATGTGGCTTTTTCTACACACACTTTCTACACACAAATGAAAAACGGTTATGGATGCGGATATAGGCTACGAGCATAAATGCATGAATATGCAGAGCCAGGTATAGCGAGTTTTATTTTATTTATTTTAATTGAATCAACGAATATTTTTTGAATAGAAAGTCAATGTATCTAACCTATTATTTCACAGGAGTACTAGTTGCTGAAGGCGATTTCAGAATCAAAAAAAGTAAAGTCAAAATTATTTAGCTTATTCTCTCAATTTCAATCGACCGCTGCTGGATTTAGTATATCTAATATGAATTGGCGATCAGAACACATATGGGTAGAACTTCTAAAAGGTTCTCGAAAAAGGGGTAATTTTTTCTGGGCCTGTATTCTTTTTCTAGGTTCACTAGGATTCTTATCGGTTGGGATTTCCAGTTATCTTGGTAAGAATATTATATCTATACTTCCATCTCAAGAAATTCTTTTTTTTCCGCAGGGGGTCGTGATGTCTTTCTACGGAATCGCAGGCCTATTCATTAGCTCCTACTTGTGGTGTACTATTTTGTGGAATGTAGGTAGTGGTTATGACCGATTCGATAGAAAAGAGGGAATAGTGTGCATTTTTCGTTGGGGATTCCCTGGAATAAAACGTCGCGTCTTCCTTCGATTCCTTATGCGGGATATCCAATCAATTAGAATTCAGGTTAAAGAGGGTCTTTATCCTCGTCGTATTCTTTATATGGAAATCCGGGGCCAGGGGATCATTCCCTTGACTCGTACTGATGATAAATTTTTTACTCCACGAGAAATTGAACAAAAAGCTGCCGAATTGGCCTATTTCTTGCGCGTACCAATTGAAGTATTTTGAGGTATCTTTTTTGAACTGAGTTGAATGAAGAAAAGAAGAATTGGAAGAAGAAAAGTTTTCTCAACACAGGGAGGAAGTCCCTTCTAAATTGGATTTGTTATTGTAAGGGGATTTTTAAGTATTTATCTAAAGGAAGGAACAAACGAGGATAAGAGAAATTTGCTTTTAATTTTTTTTTATCCAAGTTAGATATATCGCATACTATTCTTCCTTTTTCATCCGAAAGGGCTTTTTTTTTATTCTATTTCACTATTTCATTCCATCTAGATCTAAGAAAGAACCCAATGCACTGAAATTCCACTAATAACTAATATACAAAAAAGAAGAATAGATACAGGGTATCAAACCTATAGAGTTTTTGCTTCAAAGAAATAGAAATATCATGAAATAGAAATATCATCATATAGAGTCAGGGAATGGAATAGAGTCAGCGAATGAAGCATATTCATTAACAACTCCATTTACAGATCAAAAATGAAAAAAAAGAAAGCATTGCCTTCTTTACTATATCTTGTATTTATCGTACTTTTGCCTTGGGGGGTCTCTTCCTCATTTAACAAATGTCTGGAACTTTGGATTAAGAATTGGTGGAATACCAGGCAATCCGAAACTCTCTTAACTGATATTCAAGAGAAAAGGATTCTAGAAAGATTCATAGAATTAGAAGAACTTTCTCTCTTGGACGAGATGATAAAAGGGAAACTAAAGACACATGTACAAAAACCTCCTACAGGAATACACAAGGAAATAATACAATGGGTCAAAATAAATAATGAGGATCATCTCCATACCATTTTGCATTTCTCGACAAATATAATCTGTTTGGCTATTCTAAGTGGTTCTTTTTTTCTGGGTAAAGAGGAACTTGTCATTTTGAATTCTTGGGTTCAGGAATTCTTCTATAATTTAAATGACTCAATAAAAGCTTTTTTTATTCTTTTAGTTACTGATTTTTTTGTTGGATTTCACTCCACCCGTGGTTGGGAACTAGTAATTCGTTGGGTCTACAACGATTTTGGATGGGCTCCTAACGAGCTTATTTTCACTATTTTTGTTTGTAGTTTTCCAGTAATTCTAGATACATGTTTGAAATTTTGGGTCTTTTTTTGTTTAAATCGTCTATCTCCTTCGCTTGTAGTCATTTATCATTCAATTAGTGAAGCATAAATTCATTTGATCTCCCGATATTAATATTAATCAAATTAGCAAGCATCTTTTTTTAGAAAGAAAGCCCTTTTCCATTTTAGCAAAATTCTTTCTATTTATACCTACTTTAAGGTATTCATCATTGCAGTACAACTGTTGCAGTAGAATGACAACAGATTCGTGTATAGGGAACTAGATTAGCTTAGCTACCTATCTAATTTATTGTAGAAATTCTGGGATCTGCGATTGGACATGGAAAATAGAAATACTTTTTCTTGGGTAAAGGAACAGATAACTCGATCGATTTCTGTATCGATCATGATATACGTAATAACTCGGACATCTATTTCAAATGCATATCCCATTTTTGCGCAGCAGGGTTATGAAAACCCACGAGAAGCAACTGGACGAATTGTATGTGCCAATTGCCATTTAGCTAGCAAGCCCGTCGATATTGAAGTTCCCCAAGCTGTGCTTCCCGATACTGTATTTGAAGCAGTTCTTCGAATTCCTTATGATATGCAATTGAAACAAGTTCTTGCTAATGGAAAAAAGGGAGGGTTGAATGTAGGTGCTGTTCTTATTTTGCCCGAGGGATTCGAATTAGCGCCGCCCGATCGTATTTCCCCTGAGTTAAAAGAAAAGATAGGAAATCTTGCTTTTCAGAGTTATCGTCCCGATAAAAAAAACATTCTTGTGATAGGCCCTGTTCCCGGTAAGAAATATAGTGAAATTGTCTTTCCCATTCTTTCCCCTGATCCTGCTACGAAGAAAGATGCTCATTTCTTAAAATATCCCATATATGTAGGGGGAAACCGAGGAAGAGGACAGATCTATCCTGATGGTAGCAAGAGTAACAATACAGTCTATAATGCTACGTCAACAGGTATAGTAAGAAAAATACTACGTAAAGAAAAGGGGGGGTATGAAATATCCATAGTTGATGCATCAGATGGACGCCAAGTGATTGATATTATACCTCCCGGACCAGAACTTCTTGTTTCAGAGGGGGAATCCATCAAGCTTGATCAACCATTAACAAGCAATCCTAATGTGGGAGGTTTTGGTCAGGGGGACGCAGAAATCGTGCTTCAGGATCCATTACGTGTCCAAGGCCTTTTGTTCTTCTTCGCATCCGTTATTTTGGCACAAGTTTTTTTGGTTCTCAAAAAGAAACAGTTTGAAAAGGTTCAATTGTACGAAATGAATTTCTAGGTCCCGGGATTTCTTACCATCAAGTTGGTAAAAAGCCTCGATTTATTGGCAATTGCTAGAATTATCTATGATCTATTTTGGAAATCCTTTTTTTGTTTAGACTGCTTTTTGTTTATGAGATGTCTGGAATTCCTTATTTATATCCCATGCAAAAGAAGAGAATCCAAGGCAAAGGCGAGAACAATCAAATTAAAATTTCTTCTTTTTCGGAGGGATTGCAGGTCTTCTTAATCGTCTATTCGGCACAAGAAAAAGCCTTTTTCTTGTGCCGATTCTTCTTGTATCAAAATAAGAATCCTTTTTCTTCCTAATTCGTCAAAGATTACTATTTCTTCTTTATTCGGGTCTGTCTCTTGGACCTCTTTTTCTTTTGCTTAGGTTTAGCCGAGGTAGTGGACAAACAGAGGGGAAGAAAATATGGCGGGGGAAAAATTTCTTGTGATTGTGAGCAAATTGCTTGGCTTGTTTAATTAAGTTCAACTTCAAATTTACAGAAATTTTGCAAAAAAAAAGTAAACTCTTCCATTGAAGGTTTTTTTATTTTTAGGCTAGTTGAATAGTTTTGATTAAGGTTTTATTAGTTTATTACTCGAAACTAAATCAAGGATTTTCAGGATACTTCCTTCGTGGAATAAGATATTGGATCCTCGAGTGATCTCTTTTTCTTGTTGCTTCATAAGAGTGAATCGAATAGATTCAATTCGCGTTATAAGAGTAAAATAAAAATTCCGCGGGTCCTTTCCGCTCTAATCAGATAAAGGGGGGTAAGGACCCGCTAAGCTCCTACTTTTTCATGTTTACAATCTGGTCCCTCCGATTACTATAGAGATGAACCCAATCCAGAATATGAACCATAAAAGAAAACACCTACTAAACCAATCACAGCAATACCAGCTACAGTACCTATCAGCCAAAGAGGAATTCTTCCAGTAGTATCGGCCATTTCCCCTACTTTCCTCCACATTTTATCAATTGGTCATGCTAGAGACAAAAACAGTCATGGGTAGTTATAAGGATGGTATCCTTCCAAATGGGATAAGAGAATTCTTATTAGTCTCTTTCTTTCTCTCAATTGAAGAAGTAATTGGAAAATAAAACAGCAAGTACAAAAATGAGTAATAAACCCCAGTATAGACTGGTACGATTCAATTCAACATTTTGTTCATTCGGGTTTGATTGTGTCATAGTTCTATAGTTGGAATTTGTTTTATCGTTGGATGAACTGCATTGCTGATATTGATCCCAAGAAAAAAACAGTAGGTACAGCTAGTCCGTGAATAGCCAGCCATCGCACTGTAAAAATAGGATAGGTTCGATCTATGGTCATTGAGGGCCTCCTAAAAGGATCTACTAAATTCATCGAGTTGTTCTAAAGAATCAAAACGGTCGGTTATTAACGGAATTCCTTGTCGGCTTTCCGTGAAATACTCGTTTGGCCTAGGACTTCCAAACACGTCATAAGCTAAACCCGTACTGACAAATAACCAACCCGCAATGAATAGGGAAGGTATAGTAATGCTATGAATAACCCAGTATCGAATACTGGTAATAATATCAGCAAAAGAACGTTCTCCCGTGCTTCCAGACATGCTGAACTCCCAAAATTTTTGTACATTCAAAAAAGGAATTGATTCCGTAAAAGATGGGATCGACCAGTAAATAGAAAATTACTGATATTTCATCCTTGTGAGATTGTCAATTTTGTACCAAAGGTGTATTTTGAGTATACCGAATTAGTATAGCTATCCTTCCTATGGCACAGCAATCTGGTTTTGCCTGGTTCCGAAACATAATTACTTTTTTATTTTTTTTTTGTCTATAGGTAAGCTATATGTTATTCAAGGCATCAATAGAAAACCCCATTTTTGTAGGTTCTACTTACTTTTCATTGGCTTCGGAATAATAGAGTAATTCGGAATAGCAGCCAAAATCTTGGGAAAATCTAAGTTAATGATCAATAGGTTTGGATAAATAATTTAGGAAGGATATTCTCATACTGACACAATACAAGGACAAGTATATGTGAAATCTATCCTTTCATAATTCGTAATTCATCCTTGTATTGTTTGTTGGATTAGGTCTAACTTTCTTGACCAAACTGCGAGCGCGGAACTTTACGAGATGAAATAGGGAAAGACAGAAGATAGAATAGAACTTAAAAGGATAATTGAAGTGACTCGTCTTCGAATCTACTTTGGTTGGAGTTCGAAAAAGGAATAAAAATAAAGTAAATTCAAGGAAGAGCTTTCTTTTTTTTTTTTTTTTAACAGCCCCTTGGCAGGTCGTGGAATGCTTTTGTTCTCCTCTTATTCCATATGGAATACAATCAGTTAAAATAAGAAGGAATAGGGGAATATTCGATCGTTCACTCCAAAAAGAGGGTCCTATTGAAAAAGAAATTATCCAAAATAGAAAGAAGTTTTTTTTTTCAAATTCAATTGTTTATTTATCTCTTATTCAAAAATTTCCCTGAAAATTGAATTTCTTTTTTTCATTCAATGGGGTTAGATGATCTAGTTCTTAATATTATTACTTTACTCAATTGACAAATTCCACAACAAATCTCTTGATTCGGAATTAGGGACTCATGTATCATCTGATGAATCCACTTTCTTTTACACTTCTGTATCTTACTCTATCTTGTTTTTTAGTATTATCTAAAATAACTGATGAATTATGAATTTTCCATAACTTAGGTAAATGCTTTACCAACATATGTAGTGTAGTAAAAAAAAATAAATGGAATTTAACTCTTTCATGCTTACTTTAACTAGTTATTTTGGTTTTCTACTGGCTGCTTTAACTATAACCCCAGCTCTATTTATTGGCTTGAACAAGATACGCCTTATTTGAATTGACTGAATAATTATAATTCAGAAAAGAAAAATCTTTCTTTGGGATTCCTGGCATTCTACGACTCTTTTCCAGACTAATTAGGAATTCTTTTCTTGGTCATTGAGATTCGTGGATAATTTAGAGTACTATTTAGGGATAGATCGTACCTCTTTTTTTATCCCCTCGAACAAATCGAAATGATTGAAGTTTTTCTATTTGGAATCGTCTTAGGCCTAATTCCTATTACTTTAGCGGGATTATTCGTGACTGCGTATTTGCAATACAGGCGTGGGGATCAGTTGGATCTTTGATTGAGTCATTTTTTTTTTTTGATTGACCTCCTCCAGACCAGAGAGGAGGTCAAATTGAAATTGGAGTTACAATTCAATTTTGTTAAGTTATTTTACTCTGCTTCGACATAAAATAGATGGAATCACGCTCTGTAGGATTTGAACCTACGACATCGGGTTTTGGAGACCCGCGTTCTACCGAACTGAACTAAGAGCGCTTTCATTCATTCAAAAAGAAAATCTTTTTCTATTCCTAATGTATCTCACGTACGTATAGTCTCCACAAATTCAAGTTATACCCACTTTACTTTAATTGATCTCGTCGCTACTGCCTATAAAGAAGAAAGAAGTAATAGGTAGGGATGACAGGATTTGAACCTGTGACATTTTGTACCCAAAACAAACGCGCTACCAAGCTGCGCTACATCCCTTTTCCAAATTAAATTGTTGTACAATGCCATTGTACACAATTCCTGTCTTCTTTTCCACATCATAATTTTCTTCTTCTTTCTTTCTCTATCTATATATAGAACCCTCGTGTCATTTCTTCTTTTTGGTCTCATATAATTAAGGAATTATATACATATAAAATCCAATATAATTTCGCCTATAAAAGAAGGATTACTTTTCCTTGGTAATATATAGGAAGAAGGGGTCATCTTTTTCTTTTTTAGGGATAGGAAAATTTCGTCGATATGGTTCATTTTATATATAGCATAACAATCTTGGGCAAGAGTTTATGATCATATATGTATTCCAACAAGGAAGGAGGATTTTCAATGCGGGATATAAAAACATATCTCTCTGTAGCACCCGTGCTAAGTACTCTATGGTTTGGTGCTTTAGCAGGTTTATTGATAGAAATTAATCGTTTATTCCCAGATGCTTTGTCATTCCCTTTTTTTTAATTCTAGTTATTGCTATGGGAGGGATAGATTTCTTCGTGATATGACAAAATTTGATCCTTTTCAATCTTTTTTTAGTATCGGAAGGAAAAAGAAAGAAAAGATGGATTGGGTTGAACCTCAGAGTCATTAAAAATTTGGTAAACCCCATTTTTGAAAATAGAAATTCAATTTAAAGGGGTACCCAAGCTAAATAAGGCCTCAGAAATCAGAGCATAGAAAAGGCGGGGCTGGCTAATTAAATGAAAGGATTTCGAACCAAAATCTTTGCTAATTCGACAAGGATTGTATTCTTTAATTATTTCTCTATTTTTTATTACTTAATTAAAGAATAAAAAAAAATTATTCTAATGAATTTTATTCTTCTTCTTCGGATTCAAAATAGAAGAATAAAAGAATAAGTAGAGAAGAATTAAGTTAAGTCAATCCAAAAAGAAAAGGAGGTTCATGGCCAAGGGAAAAGATGTTAGAATCAGAGTTATTTTGGAATGCATCAGTTGTGTTCGAAAAGGTGCCAATGAGGAATCGACGGGGATTTCTAGATATAGTACTCAAAAGAATCGCCACAATACACCCGGACAATTAGAATTCAAAAAATTTTGTCGTTATTGTCGCAAGCATACGACTCATCACGAAATAAAGAAATAGGAACATCGTGTGTTTGATCTTTCCAAACAACAGAAAGAGTAAGAACTTCATATTTAATATATAAAGAAAACATAGTATAGAATACAAAATACAAATCAACTCATCTGATTTCCGGTAGATATTATTTCATATGTATAGAGGGTATTCATATACTATAATATGAATCAAATAAGATATGGATCAAAGAAAAACTACTTCTTCTGGATCCTAAATTAATAAAATAAAGAAGTGAATTTTCAAATTTTCAAATTTTAAATAAGGAATAAATCATGTATACATCTAAACAACCTTTTCTTAAATCTAAGCAACCCTTTAGTAAATCCAAGCAAACTTTTAATAAATCCAAGCAACCCTTTCGTAAATCCAAGCAAACTTTTCGTAAATTCAAGCAACCTTTTCGTAAATCTAAACAACCTTTTCGTAGGCGTCCCCGGATTGGCCCGGGAGATCGAATTGATTATAGAAACATGAGTTTAATTAATAGATTTATTAGTGAACAAGGAAAAATATTATCGAGACGAATAAATAGATTAACCTTGAAACAACAACGATTAATTACTCTTGCTATAAAACAGGCTCGTATTTTATCTTTCTTACCGTTTCGTAACTATGAGAACGAAAAGCAATTTCAAGCCCAGTCAATTTCAATAATTACAGGTTCTAGACCCAGAAAAAATAGACATATTCCTCAATTAACGCAAAAGTACAATTCCAATCGAAACTTAAGAAACAACAACCAAAATTTAAGAAACAACAACCGGAACTTAAGTTCCGATTGTTGATGTTTTATTCGAATTCGAAAGGGCCAGACCTATATATATTATAAAGAAAGTAATCCAGCTCGTTGATTCCTACCACTTAATCTTAATTTATTGTATCTTCCCGGAGTTCCCTCTCCGGGAATTCATCTTTTATTATTCCAGTATATTACTTTATTTATACCTTTAATTGATGATCTTTATTTTATTGGAAATCGTGTAAAGATTATTTGGATTTGATACAGCTACTTGTGCAAGCATTTTACGATTAAGAATCAATTTCTTCTTGTACAGGTTGTGTATTAATTTACTATAACTATCGAATACTTTATATACCCGCGTTGCTGCGTTTATCCGAGTGATCCACAAACGACGAAAATCCCTCTTTTGCCTACCTCTATCTCGATGAGAGGAAACAAAAGCTCTTTTTACCTGTTGGGTAATCATTCGATTAAGTCTTAAATGAGCCCCTCTAAAGTTTGAGGCAAATGAACGCATTTTTGTTCGTCGTCTCCGGGCTATATATCCTCGCGGAACTCTGGTCATTGAATCAAATTAACCTTAATGAATAACTAATGATTTCTCTTCTTTTAGCCACCCTTTTTCTCATTAATAACAAAACTAATTATTCCGATATATAAAATATTAATTCCAATGGCTTTTGCTATAGTAACCTTCCCAACCACGATTTTTTATTCCACTCCGTTCAGTTATTTCTATACGAAATAACAAATTCATTCTAATAATACTAAAAAAAATAGTGGGTTCCATCGTTTCTATGGTTCCCTTTTAAACGGTGAGGCCCTCTCTATACACCGGAGCCCTTTCTTTCATCAAAAGGTATTGCGAACTTGTATAGTCCACATTCTTTGGCTCTACCTATCCATTATAGAGTAAATAGCTCTTTTCACAATAAGAGTTATCCATACAGTGACGGTATTTAATTATGAAAGTTGGCTAAGTAGCTGACCCTGTTAGTCCGTTCTTTTAAGATAAAGGAGCATAAGCCTTTTTCTTTTTATTACTATTTCCTCCGCTTAATGGATAACCATTTGCTACCAATGGGAGAATTGCTTCTTATTTCCAATTTAGATAATTGGATTTGCACCAAAGGAAACCATAAATTCCATATACCATAGAAATCTAGGATAGAGAAGCTATATCCTATTCATTGGTACTAATCATGGATACTTCAATTTTTTTTATATTTGTTTGAAGTCATGATCTGAACGAGTCGCACATACACCCTAGCACATGTTCCTCGACGCTGAGGGCATCCTTTAAGCGCGGCCGTTTTTCGAGCATTTCGTATTGGCTGTCTTGCGTTTCTAATAAGTTGTTTAACCGTCGGCATGTTGTATGTATATAGAAAAAAATGGATTGGTTTAGATCCATCTTAACCTGATGATTGCTCATCATGAAGTCTTTCTATTTTCTATTAAATCGAGGAAAACACGAATTTAGCTGTGAAATAACTTTACAAGAAATCCGGACACTACCAATCCTTAAACATTTCTGGAAACCACACTGGATCAGTATCGCAGTGCTTGTCAATCATTTCATCCCCTACAATATCGACAAGTCCATAAGCTTTGGCTTCGTCTGCTGACATAAAAACATCCCTTTCCATGTCTTCGGATACAACCCAAAAAGGCTTGCCTGTTCTTACTGCATAAACCCTTGTGATCATTTCGCGAACTTTGTGTAACTCTTCTACTTCTAGTAAAAATTCTGGTGTCCTTGCCCGATAATAAGCACTAGCAGGTTGGTGAAGCATAATCCTCGCGTGAGGGAATGCTATACGCTTGGTGGGTTCTCCTCCAAGCAGAATGAAGGACGCCATGGAGGCGGCTATTCCGAGGCATATTGTATATATATCTGGTGTCACCGTTTGCATCGTATCAAAAATAGCCATTCCTGAGATTAGCCACCCGCCTGGGGAGTTTATAAACAAAAAAATATCACTAATTCCATCTTCTATACTCAGATATACCATGAGACCTGTAATATGATTCGTGATCTCGCAACGAATCTCTTGACCTAAAAAAAGTGTCCTTTCTCGATACATAACATTGTATAAGTCAACCCAAGTCGCTTCTTCATCTCCAGGAATCCGGTAAGGTACTTTTGGAACACCAATGGGCATATTAGATTAATATTATTAAATTTAAGTAAGAAAACCACACTTTAATATGGAAACGTAAGAATGGAACAGAAAGAAAGAATCCGCAGTTTATTGTCTTAATTTTTATTCTTATTCTATATGAATATTATAGATTCTATTAATACGTAGATTGAAAGGTTATACATATAAGGAATGTAAGACAGATTGAATAAAGAAAAGGGAATGGGTGATTTGAATGCTAAACAAAGAGGGGTAGCGATCTATTCTTCGTTTTTTCCAAATTGGCCAAGTTACCCATTGCATATTGGCACTTATCGAGTATAGAATAGATCTGCTTCTCTTTCTTCTTATGAACAGAATTGGCTTCTTATTTTTAATGGAATGAAATAAATATTCGCGCTTTCTGACACAGAATCCCCTAGAAGGGTTAGGTACATAGGATATGGATAGTCTTTTTCAATGCGATAAAATAAAGCGACATCGTGTCTATTTTTCTTTGCTAAAGGGGTATTTCCATGGGTTTGCCTTGGTATCGTGTTCATACTGTCGTATTGAATGATCCGGGTCGATTGCTTGCGGTGCATATAATGCACACAGCTCTAGTTTCTGGTTGGGCTGGCTCAATGGCTTTATACGAATTAGCAGTTTTTGATCCCTCTGATCCTGTTCTGGATCCAATGTGGAGACAAGGTATGTTCGTAATTCCCTTCATGACTCGTTTAGGAATAACGGATTCGTGGGGTGGTTGGAGTATTTCAGGAGGAACTGTAACAAATCCGGGTATTTGGAGTTATGAAGGTGTGGCAGGTACGCATATTGTGTTTTCTGGCTTGTGTTTCTTGGCAGCGATCTGGCATTGGGTATATTGGGACCTAGAAATATTCTCTGATGAGCGGACGGGAAAACCCTCTTTGGATTTGCCCAAGATCTTTGGAATTCATTTATTTCTTGCAGGGGTGGCTTGCTTTGGCTTTGGGGCATTTCATGTAACGGGTTTGTATGGTCCTGGGATATGGGTATCCGATCCTTATGGACTAACTGGAAAAGTACAAGCTGTAAATCCAGCGTGGGGTGCAGAAGGTTTTGATCCTTTTGTTCCGGGGGGAATAGCTTCTCATCATATTGCTGCGGGTACATTGGGTATATTAGCGGGCTTATTCCATCTTAGTGTCCGTCCGCCTCAACGTCTATATAAAGGATTACGTATGGGCAATATTGAAACTGTACTTTCCAGTAGTATCGCTGCTGTTTTTTTTGCAGCTTTCGTAGTTGCTGGAACTATGTGGTATGGGTCAGCAACGACCCCAATCGAATTATTTGGGCCTACTCGTTATCAGTGGGATCAGGGATACTTTCAGCAAGAAATATATCGAAGAGTTAGCAATGGTTTAGCCGAAAATCTTAGTTTATCAGAAGCTTGGTCTAAAATTCCCGAAAAATTAGCCTTTTATGATTATATTGGTAATAATCCGGCAAAAGGGGGATTATTCAGAGCAGGCTCAATGGACAATGGGGATGGAATAGCTGTTGGATGGTTAGGACATCCCGTCTTTAGAGATAAAGAAGGACGTGAGCTTTTTGTACGCCGTATGCCTACTTTTTTTGAAACATTTCCGGTTGTTTTGGTAGATGAGGAGGGAATTGTTAGAGCAGACGTTCCTTTTAGAAGAGCAGAATCCAAATATAGTGTTGAACAAGTAGGTGTAACGGTGGAGTTCTATGGTGGCGAACTTAATGGAGTAAGTTATTCTGATCCTGCTACTGTAAAAAAATATGCGAGGCGTTCTCAATTAGGGGAAATTTTTGAATTAGACCGGGCTACTTTGAAATCTGATGGTGTTTTTCGCAGCAGTCCAAGGGGTTGGTTCACTTTTGGTCATGCTACCTTTGCTTTGCTCTTCTTTTTCGGACACATTTGGCATGGCGCTAGAACATTGTTCCGAGATGTTTTTGCTGGTATTGATCCAGATTTGGATGCTCAAGTGGAATTTGGAACATTCCAAAAAGTGGGAGATCCAACTACAAGGAAACAGGCAGTTTGATACACATTGTTATAGTATCTTTCACCTCTCTTTTTTGATTTGACATGGGAAACATCTCCCATCCTTTCTTTGACTCTTTTTCTTTCTTTATATGGGAAATTATCCCAAATGACAAATGAATAGGTGTGGAAGTTATAATTGTAAATAAACCAGGATCGAATCTATGGAAGCATTGGTTTATACGTTCCTTTTAGTTTCGACTTTAGGGATAATTTTTTTCGCTATCTTCTTCCGAGAACCACCTAAGGTTCCACCAACTCCAACTAAAAGAATAAAATAATTTCATTTAAGTAAGAAGTCCCCCTATCTGGGAGACTTCTTACTTAAATTAGTCTCCGTGTTCTTCGAATGGATCTCTTAATTGTTGAGAGGGTTGCCCAAACGCGGTATATAAGGCATACCCAGTAAAGCTTACAAGTAAACCAGATATGGAGATGGCGACTAAAGTTGCTGTTTCCATTTTTATAGAATTTCAAGATTACAATGGATCTACGAAAAGATCGTGTATTTACAACTACAACGGAATAGTATACAAAGTCAACACCAATGATTAAATAGAATTTATGGCTACACAAACCGTTGAAGATAGTTCTAAACCTAGGCCAAAACGAACTGGTGCAGGTAGTTTACTGAAACCCTTGAATTCGGAATATGGGAAAGTCGCCCCGGGTTGGGGGACTACTCCTTTTATGGGGATCGCAATGGCTTTATTCGCTATATTCCTATCTATCATTTTAGAAATTTATAATTCTTCCGTTTTACTGGACGGAATTTTAACCAATTAGGTTTCTACTAACTAAAACTAGGAAGTCAGAGTTTTTCCATCCAAAAAAGCCTTTCTAGTTTAAGATCTACATTTCTAGATATTATGGTAGTTCGACCGCGGAATTTTTTTGTTTCGGTATCTCTGGAATATGAGTGTGTGACTTGTTAGAATTGATCCTATTGATAATACATAGAAAGGGCCTGTTATCTCTATCAAGATGATTCTAATTCGTCAGATATTATTTATTCTAGTATCTGGAACACGAAATAGATAGAGTGGATCAAAAAAAAATGGAACTATGATTCATACTCACTATTAAGACCTCGCAACCAGACTGAAAAATTCAAGTAGTTCTTAAATAAAAATAAAAAAGAAATTTTCTTCCTTCCAATTTTGTTTGCCCAAAAGACAACTTTTTTTCTCTCGATTTTGTCGAGTCATTACACTGATTCAATAAATGATTATCAAGCGGTTCTTATTCGAAGAACCCTTGCCTTTTGTTTAGCTTGAGACTAAATCATCGTGGCTCTAGTATGAATCTAAGGTTTTAATTGAACTGATTCATAGGATCTCAACAAGATAATTTCTATATTACGCATAAAAAAACAAATCCTTTATAGGGAAGAGAAAAGTCAAGAAGCCTCTAATGACCAACATAAGGGAAAGGAAGAAAGAAAGACGCGCCAACTTGAGATTTTTTGGCATTATCATCACAAAGAAGATATTCCGGATTTTTCTTATTTGATATCTTCAAGGCAAATCGACCCAATTCAGTGGCTGATGAAGTTTTGAACCTTTTTTCTAATATTCGTTGAAAATTTTTGTGTTTCTGCTTGAGCCGTACGAGATGAAATTTTCATATACGGCTCTTAGAGGGGGACTCGGGTTAGTTACCTATCTCAATAAAGTATATGATTGGTTTGAGGAACGTCTTGAGATTCAGGCAATTGCAGATGATATAACTAGTAAATATGTTCCTCCCCATGTCAACATATTTTATTGTTTAGGGGGAATTACACTTACTTGTTTTCTAGTACAAGTCGCTACCGGTTTTGCTATGACTTTTTACTACCGACCAACCGTTACAGAGGCTTTTTCCTCGGTTCAATACATAATGACCGAGGCCAACTTTGGTTGGTTAATCCGATCAGTTCATCGATGGTCAGCAAGTATGATGGTTTTAATGATGATCCTGCATGTATTTCGTGTGTATCTCACAGGGGGATTTAAAAAACCCCGCGAATTAACTTGGGTCACAGGTGTGGTTTTGGCTGTTTTGACTGCATCATTTGGTGTAACTGGTTATTCTTTGCCTTGGGATCAAATTGGCTATTGGGCAGTCAAAATTGTGACAGGTGTACCTGACGCCATTCCGGTAATAGGATCGCCTTTAGTGGAGTTATTACGCGGAAGTGCTAGTGTGGGCCAATCCACTTTGACTCGTTTTTATAGTTTACATACCTTTGTACTGCCTCTGCTTACTGCCGTATTTATGTTAATGCACTTTCCAATGATACGTAAGCAAGGTATTTCGGGTCCTTTATAGGGAAGGCATATCATAGAGAATTATAATTATCATATATCATATCGGGTAGGTTTTGGTATTTCATTGCTACAAGCATGGGTTATTGTAAAATAACACATGTCATTTGGATACTTCTCTTCAACTCCAAAGTATTTTTATACAATACAAATAGTTGAAGTTAATTTTACGAAAGAAAAAAGGCGGATTATGGGAGTGTGTGACTTGAATTATTGATTTGGCCATGCAGATAAAGAATTGGATCTGCCACATTAGAATTCACAACCAAAGGTGTCTCCGCATCCAATCAACATGTAAGTCCCCTACCTAGGAAGGATAGGCTGGTTCACTTGAGGAGAATATCTTCTATGATCATACCGCAACCATGTCATCCATGAACAGGCTCCGTAAGATCCCATAGAGTAGAAATGGAATAAGTCATGTGACATGATCCAGTTCTCTATTTATTACACTTACCTTTTTATTATAGTATGGAAATGCATTCATTTTCTTTGCATCGATTGTGATCCGCAATACTATCGGAGTAAAAGAAGGGATCTAAGGAAGAATGTAGGCTAAACTTTTTGATTTTTTATTAGTAACAAGTAAATATTTTGTTTGGAGGTAAGAAACTTGCGATATTGAGGGGATAAATACCAACTAATCAAGAGACATGAGACAATCCACAAAGCAATTGATCATGATCAAATTTGTAAGCCCACTTGGATATTGAGCATTTACCCATAAGAATAGGATTATTTTCAATGAGTAGTTGTAGGTGCAACTTCGGAAAAGAGAATCTGATAAAGCTTTTCTTGCCTAGAGTCATTGAGTCATTATAAACCTTAATTCTATTAAGGATCTTCCGCGGTCTTATTTCTTTCACTCTTGCTCGAGCCGGATGATGATAAATTCTCATGTCCGGTTCCTTTGGGGGATGGATCCTAAAGAGTTCACCTATCCCAATAACAAAGAAACCAGACTTAAATGATCCTGTATTAAGAGCTAAATTAGCTAAAGGGATGGGACATAATTATTACGGGGAACCCGCATGGCCCAACGATCTTTTATATATTTTTCCAGTAGTAATTCTAGGTACTATTGCATGTAATGTAGGTTTAGCGGTTCTCGAGCCATCAATGATTGGTGAACCGGCAGATCCGTTTGCAACTCCTCTGGAAATATTACCCGAGTGGTACTTCTTTCCCGTGTTTCAAATACTCCGTACGGTACCCAATAAGTTATTGGGCGTTCTTTTAATGGTTTCTGTGCCAACAGGCTTATTGACAGTACCTTTTCTAGAGAATGTCAATAAATTCCAAAATCCATTTCGCCGCCCAGTAGCTACGACCGTTTTTTTAATCGGTACTGTAGTAGCTCTTTGGTTAGGTATTGGAGCAACATTACCCATTGATAAATCATTAACTTTAGGTCTTTTTTAGATATTTTTTGATTCATTCAACCGTGAAGTACCATAGGTATCTAGGAAATAGTTACTTCCAAGTGAATCTTCCCTAGATACCTAAAATCCATTTTATTATGATCCATTTCGCGAAAATATAGATTGTACCAAAGATGCTAAATTGTTTTCTTTTTATTCTAACTCGAAAAAGAAGAAGAAAAAAAATTGCAATGGATTTAAAACGAGAGTTTATTCTTAAGTAAATCAATTGGGAGATGCTTCTCTAGAGTGTCCCATATATGTTTTCTATCTTCCATACGAAAACTGTCAATTCTCAGAAGATCTTCTTCAGTCTTACTCAAAAGGTCCAATAGTGTATGTATATTGGCCCTTTTTAGACAATTATACGTTCTAGAAGTCAATTCTAATTGATCAATAAAAATACAATTCAATGGAATTCCTTTTTTGTTTTTCTTTAGATTAGTTAATCTTTTTTGAAAAGTAAAAAGGGGTGGAGTAAACCTGTTTTTATTTTCTTCGAAACTAGCGCCCTCTTCCTCCGCGTGTAGAAAAGGAAGAAATAAATCAATCAAATTACGAGAAGCCTCATAAAGTGCTTCCTTAGGGGTTAAACTTCCATTAGTCCATATTTCTAGAAAAAGTATCTCGTGTTTTTCATTTCCATTCCCACAAGAAAAAATACTATAATTCACATTTCGAACAGGCATGGATACAGCATCTATAGGATAACTTCCATCTTGATAGTTCTTTCTGAGTTCTGTCTGATATCCACGATCTCTCTTGATCTGTAAATCAATACAGAAATCAATGGGCTCTGTCAAGTTAGCTATAGGTTGTGCCGTATCAACGATTTCTACGGAAGGCGGTAAGATGATATCTTGAGCAGTTATGTATCTAGGACCTTTGACGCAAATGGATGCGTCTCTAACTCCATAGAGATTACTTCTCAATACAATTTCTTTCAAATTTAGTAAAATTTCTTGTACGGATTCTTCAATACCTGCTATTGTAGAATACTCGTGCGGCACGCTCCCAAATTTTGCACGTGTGATACATGTTCCTTCTATTTCTCCAAGTAAAGCTCTTCGCAAGGCAATACCGACGGTGTCCGCTTGACCTTTTCTAAGCGGGGACAGAATGAAACGACCATAATAAAGGCGCTTACTATCTACTCTTGATTCAACACACTTCCACTGTAGTGTTTGAGTGGATCCTGCTACCTCCTCTCGAACCATAATAGACTAGTATTATTATTTTATCATTGAATCGTTTATTTCTCTTGAAATGAAAGTTGAAAGCGGGTTAATTCTTTTACAGACGTCTTTTTTTAGGCGGTCGACATCCATTATGCGGCATAGGTGTTACATCGCGTATACAACTTAATCGCACACCACTTTTAGCAATGGCTCGTAATGCGGCATCTCTTCCACTACCAGCGCCCTTTACCATAACTTCTGCTCGTTGCAAACCTACTGTACGAATAGCATCTACTGCTGTTCTTTGACCAGCATAGGGTGATGCTTTTCTTGAGCTTTTGAATCCACAAGTACCGGCCGAGGACCAAAAAACCACCCGACCTTGTGGGTCTGTAACAGTTATAATGGTATTGTTGAAACTAGCTTGAACATGAATAACCCCTTTTGTTATTCTACGTGCACTCTTCCGTAAACTAAAACGTGCATTCCTACGTAAACCAATACGCACTTTCTTACGTGAACCAATTTTTGGTATAGCTTTTGCCATATTTTATTATCTCATAAATATGAGTTAGAAATAAAAAAAAGAAAAAAAGATACAAAGATATCCGTTTCAGGGTAAAATAAACCCTTTACTTTAATTATTTTAAATGAAATTATTTTATTTGGAATTGGAACATTTCCGCGGGTACTTTTTTTTACTTTTTAGAAAGTAAAGTTCTTTTTCGAAAGATTACCCCTGTCTTTGTTTATGCTTCGGATTAGAGCAAATGACTCTAATTCGTCCACGCCTACGAATCAGTCGACATTTTGTACAAATTTTACGAACGGAAGCTCTTATTTTCATATTTCCGTATCCTTTTTTAAACTATGAATCTAATCTTTTGGAAAAAATAAGTCTCTTCGCTTGAATTTTAGAACTTAGAATTTATTACCCTAGAAAAAAAAAGAAAAACCTAATCCTTTGAATCTTTGGTATCCTTCAAATCTTCGCTATCCTTCAAATCTTCGCTATCCTTCGAGTCTTCGATACGCTTCGAATCCTTATGGGGAAGTCTATAAATTATACGTCCCTTGCTTGAATCATAACGACTTACTTCAATTTTGACCCTATCCCCCATCAGTATTCGTATAGAACTAGACCGTATCTTTCCTGAAATATAGCCTAGGATGATGGTGTCATTCTCTAGCCGAACGCGGAACATTCCATTGGGTAGGGCTTCCGTAACTAAACCTTCGAAAGTTACTTTTGCTTCTCTCGGGTTTTTTTTTTCTCTCCTATTTTTTTTTTCTGTCATATTTTTTTTCTCCTATTTTTCTATTTTTATTTTAAAAATAGGAAGGGCGAGATAGAATTCGAGCACTATAGGCGGGGCGATTACCATATATAACATAAGACTTCTCCCCCAATTCTGTTTAGTCGAGCTTCTCGATCTGTCATTATTCCTCGAGAAGTAGAAAGAATAGCAATTCCCATTCCACCCAAAACTTTAGGAATTCCTTGATAGTTGGTATAAATTCGTAAGCCGGGTCGGCTGATACGCTTTAAAAAGGTTCTTGTTCTATATATTCCTTTTATAGTCTTTCTCTTTTGATGTCGCAAAGTTGAAACCAAGAAATATCTGTTACGTTCCTGATGTTTCCGAACACTTTCAATAAAACCCTCTCGTAGAAGTATTTTAACAATGTTTTCGGTAATATTTGTAGATACTACTCGAACTGTTCCTTTTTTATTCATGTCCGCATTTCTTATAGAGGTTAGTAAATCAGCAATAGTGTCCTTGCCCATAAGACTCTAATTCTAGGTTCCTCCTAATTTTTCTATAATCAACATGTTTTCTTTTTTTTTTTTTCATTTTGGATTTTAAAACATATACGTAAAACACAATCTACTAAATTAATTCTTTGGTCTCAATTTCGCCTACTAGTATTTATAATACTTCAGGAGCTAATGAAACTATTTTGGTAAAATTCAATTCTCTCAATTCCTCGGCAATCGCGCCAAAAACTCGAGTTCCTTTTGGATTGCCTTTTTGATCAATTATAACCGCAGCATTGTCATCATAGCGGATTATTATACCGTCTTCGCATTTGAACTCTTTACATGTACGTACAATTACAGCTCGAATTACTTCGGATCTTTCTAGAGGCATTTGGGGCAATGCGTCTTTGATTACAGCAACAATAACATCACCAATACGAGCATATCGCTGATTACCAGCAGCTCCTATGACTCGAATACACATCAATTTTCGAGCTCCACTATTATCTGCTACATTTAAAAGGGTCTGAGGTTGAATCATATTATTTTGATTTCAATTTGTTATTTCAATGCAAAAGGATGAAAGAAATATTGTCTTTCCAGAAAGAAAAACCGAGCATTTTTTTTTATCTTCCATACCCCTTTTAGGGTTCTATATCTCTAATCGAATAAATTGACTTCGTATGGGCATTTTACTGGCAGCTATGGAGATAGCTGCTCTAGCTACAGTTTCAGATACTCCCCCCATTTCATAAAGTATACGACCAGGTTTAACAACGGATACCCAATATTCGGGGGACCCCTTTCCCGAGCCCATACGTGTTTCCGTGGGTCTTAGTGTAACCGGTTTGTCGGGAAATATACGTACCCATATTTTTCCACCACGACGTGCATATCGTGTTATTGCTCTTCGTCCTGCTTCTATCTGTCTCGCCGTGATCCAAGCGGGTTCAAGTGCTTGAAGAGCATATCTACCAAAACAAATACGATTGCCTCGGCAGGATTTTCCTTTCATTCTTCCTCTATGTTGTTTGCGAAATCTGGTTCTTTTGGGGTTATAGTCGATGGTTCTCTTTCTTAGTTCCATCTCTACTGCAAAACTGGACATGAGAGTTTCTTCTCATCCAGCTCCTCGCGAATGGAATCAGAAAGCATGTAAATTTCTCTAATTCATAATATTCCAAAATATTACGGTACGGATAGATACACATTAATAGATAATAGAAAAAGTTCGGTTTTTTTTATATTGAATTTGTTAAAACAGAAAAATATAATATATAGTCAAAAAAGAAGATCTAGAATATATCCAGATGTGTGTGTATATTTATCTAAATTCTATATTTATAGATAATGTAATCCTTCTTAAAAAAATCCTTATTTTTACTCTTATTGAATCGCGGTAAAGTATTCTAATTCAATAAGAATTTCGCGGGCGAATATTTACTCTTTCCTGTCTTATTTGTTAATTTATAAACTTACCAAATAAGACAATTTTTTTGGTTTGTTCCGCCATCCCACCCAATGAAGTGTTAGGATTCTTTTCAATAAAATCCTATGGAATCATAGGTTCTGTCGTTCCCACTGCTTCTCCTTGAATGGTTAGGTCTGAATCCCGCAACGGAGCTTCCAAAAAATTTCTTTCCGAGTTAATTTTCTCAGTTTTATTAACCCGGGCGGCTCTTTATTATTGCTTTAAATTTGTAGTTCTTGTTTCAAGTTACAATTTTTAATTCTCTATTATTTTTATTATATTGATGCTTTATCACATTGCCTTTTATGATGTAATTCATAGACCATACATAGTGGAATCCTATATCTTATTTATTTCCTCTTCCTTCTTTCTATCATCCCTCCCTTTATCCACATCCCTTTAGTTTTGCTTCACAACCTAGAATCCCTTTTCTTTTTTAGAGAAAAAATTGCAGTTGCTACAACTATATGACACATCTACTCATTTATGTTATGATAGAGGTATTTATTCATATAGTGACTGTTTCTTAGTTAGGATCTCGACAATACGAAGCAATAGGTTGGTTATTAGTTAATTTTCTATAATTACTAAGTTTTTTTCTTAAAAAAAAGAAAAAAATAACGAGTCACACACTAAGCATAGCAATTATATTAAATGATTTATCAATTTTCATTAAATCTTATAGAAAGAGGTATAATTTCTTCTTTTGCAGGGATTTCAGGAAAAAAGTCTCTTGTCATTTTTTATTCTATCAATGGACAGAATCCGAAGACAAGATTACTTATTCTTCGTCTACGAATATCCAAATTTTTACACCTAATACTCCATAGATAGTCCGAATTGGATAGCAGCAATAATCAATTTTAGCGCGAATTGTTTGGAGGGGAAGTCTACCCTTTTTAATAGATTCGGCGCGTGCAATTTCTTTTCCTCCGAGACGACCCGCAATTTTTACTTTTACTCCCCTTATATCTGCTTTTTTAGTTAATTCAATGGCTTTTTTCATTGCCTTTCGGAATGAAACTCTATTTTTTAATTGGAAAGCTATATATTCTGCAAGAATGTTAGGCTGTCTATAAGGTTCTTTAACTTTTTCGATAGAAATATTAAATCTCTGGTTTACAGAGTTAATTTCCTTTTGTAGATCTTTCTCTAATTCTTCGATTGCTCCTTTTTTCTTTAATAAATTTGGGAATCCAATATGGATTATGACGTGGATCGTATCGATTTCTTTTTGGATTTCTATATGTGTAATTACTTCGGAACTTGAACCTGAGTCCATTTTTCTATTATGTGTAATTACTTCGGAACTTGAGTCTGATTCTATTTTTCTATTCGAGCCCTTTTTCCTATTCTTTTGTATATAGTTCTTGATACAATCCCTTATTTTTTTATCTTCCTGTAGACCTTCAGAATAATTTTTTGGTTGTGCGAACCAAAAGGAATGGTGTTTTTGGGTTGTACCAAGTCTGAAACCGAGTGGATTTATTTTTTGTCCCATATTTTTCTATTCTATATTTTTTTTACTGGGAATCGAAATCTTAGATGGATCTAAAGGTTATTTAGATTTCTTTACTATATTTAGTACAATTGTTATATGACACATGCTTTTTTTTATGGGGAAACTACGTCCTCGAGCTCGAGGTCTGAATTTCTTCATAATAGTACTCCTACTGACTTCGGCTTTAGTAATAAATAAATTCGCTTTGTCGAAATCCCTATAATGAGTAGCATTTGCGGCTGCCGAATAAACCAACTTTAAGATGGGATAAGATGCTCGATAGGGCATGAGGTTCAGTATCATAACAGTTTCCTCGTAGTAACGCCAGCGAATCTCGTCAAGAACTCTTTGTGCTTTGAAAACAGACATAGGGATACGTTTTTGTGCTTTGAAAACTCTCTCGAACTTAAGTAGACGATCGGTTGGAACTTTCCTTGCGAGTTTCCTTAGCCCACTTTTCTTCTTCTTTATCCTAGGGATATACTTTACTAGTTTGAAACTTGTCATAAATAAGGTTATTCCCCGCCTACCTTTACTTTATTTTGAATCTTTTTTTCTTCTTAATCTTTCTATTCAGAATTCAGTTAACGACGAGATTTAGTATCCTTTCTTGCATTTTCATAACTCGTGAAATGCCGAGTAGGCACGAATTCCCCCAATTTGCGACCTACCATAGGATTTGTTATGTAAATAGGTATATGTTCCTTTCCATTATGAATCGCGATTGTATGGCCAACCATTGTGGGTAGAATGCTAGATGCCCGGGACCACGTTACTATTGTTTCTTTCTCCTCCTTCATATTGACCTTTTCTATCTTTGCCAATAAATGATGAGCTACAAAAGGATTCGTTTTTTTTCGTGTCACAGCTGATTACTCCTTTTTTCCTTTTTAAAGAGTGGCATTCTATGTCCAATATCTCGATCGAAGTACGGAGGTCAGAATAAATAGAATAATGATCAATGGAAAAAAGAAAAAAATCCTTTAGCTGGATAAGGGGCGGATGTAGCCAAGTGGATCAAGGCAGTGGATTGTGAATCCACCATGCGCGGGTTCAATTCCCGTCGTTCGCCCATCGCATTATTGCAAATTCCAAAAATGCAATTTTCCATATTCCTAGTTACGTATTTACTTACGGCGACGAAGAATAAAACTATCGCTATATTTTTTCCTTTTCCTAGTTCTTCTTCCAAGCGCAGGATAACCCCAAGGGGTTGTGGGTTTTTTTCTACCAATGGGAGCTTTCCCTTCACCGCCCCCATGGGGGTGGTCCACAGGGTTCATAACTACCCCTCTTACTACGGGGCGTTTACCTAGCCAACACTTAGATCCGGCTCTACCCAAACTTTTTTGGTTCACCCCAACATTACCCACTTGTCCGACTGTTGCTAAGCAGTTTTGGGATACTAAACGGACCTCCCCAGATGGTAATCTTAAAGTGGCCGATTTACCCTCTTTTGCAATGAGTTTCGCTACAGCACCTGCTGCTCTAGCTAATTGCCCACCCCTTCCACGTGTGATTTCTATGTTATGCATGGCCGTGCCTAAGGGCATATCGGTTGAAGTAGATTCTTCTTTTCTCTCAAAAAACCCCTTCCCAAACTGTACAAGCTTCTTCCAAAGCATACGGCTTTCTAGATGTATATGACGATCTCTAGACAGATGGATCTTATATGAATCATATGATGAAGTACCACATGAGTGGATATATAGGAAAGGAATCCAAATCTGCCGAATCGCTCATGTTATGATCTTCTACATCCTAGGTCTCTGCGTTCCGTCATCTGGCTTATGTTCTTCATGTAGCATTCAGATCGAATGACTCTATGAAATTACGTCGATACTTCCACATATTATGGGTAACGTAGGAGACATCCCTATTTTCCCCGGGGGTCTTAATTACCACTGCTTAGCTTTCAATTTGCCTCTGACCATCAAATTAAATGTGAATAACCCGTCCTCCTCTCTTTGAAACAAGGGGCGCTTCCGGTTCTGTGCGTGCTTCAAACAATTTTGTCTTCTCCATATTACCATATCTCTAGAGCCAATAATTTTCTATGAGGAACTACTGAACTCAATCACTTGCTGCCGTTACTCAACAGTTTTCTGTTGAGGTCTATCCCGTAGAGGTAGTCAAATTGGATCAGTGATCGATTTCTAGGTTTCGTCGTAAACCTAATTGGTTACTTCCAATTACGTAAATCAATAGTTCAAACCGCACTCAAAGGTAGGGCATTTCCCATTGATATAGGAACTTTTGTACCAGAAACAATAGTATCTCCAATTATAGCCCCTCTGGGATGTAAAATATATCTCTTCTCACCATCCCCATAGTGTATGAGACAAATGTATGCATTTCGATTAGGGTCGTATTCTATGGTTACGATTCTACCAGATATGTCTTTTTGATTCCGTCGAAAATCTATTTTACGGTATAGGCGCTTATGACCTCCCCCTCTATGCCTTGCGGTAATGATTCCTCTGGAATTACGACCTTTACCACAACGGTGCCGTCCATGGATCAAATTATTTCGTGGATTGGATTTCACTTGCCTGTCTACGGTTCCCTTGCGTGTGCTCGGGATAGGTGTTTTGTATAAATGTTTCGCCGTATTATTAAGTATTCTCCTTTAGTTTTTTTCTCTATCTAGAAGTGGAATAGAATAACCCGGTTGAAGGGTAATGATCATACGTCTGTAATGCATTGTATGGCCCAGAATAGGTCCTATTCTTCTACCTTTTCCAGGTAGTCGATGGCTATTCACAGCTACCACCTTAACACCAAAGAAGAGTTCGACCCAATGCTTTATTTCTGTCTTAGTGAATCCCGATTCGACATTAAAAGTATATTGATTCTTTCCCAATAAACGAAGACTTTTTTCTGTAAATACTGCGTATTTGATTCCATCCATAAATCGACTTTCCCTCCTATGCTCTGAGTTCCAGTATCGATAAGAATTCGAGTTCTTATTGTTCTTATGTTATGGTATGAATATACCATACCAATTCGTTATGTATGGATGATGGATGAGATTCCATGGATAGAGAGCCAGTTCCAATAGACTTATGGAATGTTCCCGTTCGTGTGCATCCAGCAGGAATTGAACCCGCAAATTTACCAATTATGAGTTGGGCGCTTTAACCATTCAGCCATGGATGCTTAACAGGGATCATCGTACATCGTAAATAACCAATTTTCATATAGAAAGACATATCATAGAAAAATGAAATCGAAAATATTCCGAGATGGCAAATATTCGGAGATGACTATGAAAACACCTCTCTGGATCCTCGAATTGAAAGAGAGATTGAGAGGGATCAAGAATCCTAATTCTCGCTATTTGGAATGGATCCAATTCTATTGAGTCTGACTCATAGTGATCATTTCTCTTTAGCAAAGAATGACCTTGGTTATCAAAGGATTGAACAACCGGGATCCATTTACTTATGATACCTAGTTGGCATTGATAACAAGGATCTAATGAATTATGAGTTTAATAGATCCTCTTTAGCAGAAAGACGTATATTCCTTGCTCATTATCAGACAATCACTTATTCCCAAACCTCGTGTGGGACTAATCGTTTTCATTTACCATCTCATGGAAAACCCTTTTCGTTCCGCTTAGCCCTATCGGGTATTTTAGTGATAGGTTCTGTAGGAACTGGACGATCCTATTTGGTCAAATACCTAACGAAAAATTACGATTTTCCTTTCATTAAGGTACGAGGGCTTCTTATTCCACAAGAACGAAAGCACCTTTTCATTCTTTCATATACTAGGGGTTTTTACTTGGAAAAGACAATGTTCCATACTAAAGGATTCGGGTCCATAACCACGAGTTCCAGTGCACTAGATCTTGTAGCACTTAGCAACGAAGCCCTATCCATTAGTATTCCACATAAGAAATCCATTCTAGAAAAAAATACAATTAGATTAGCTCTTCATAGACAAACTTGGGGTTTGCGAGCCAAGGTAAGATCGGCTCGGGATCATGGGACCCTTTTCTATCAGATAGGAGGGGCTCTTGTACAAAATAGACTTACTAAGTAATAACCCCATAGAATCTATCTATATAAAGATAAAGAGGCAATCGTGTCAGGAAGCGGGTTTTTCTTTGGCCAAAAGGTACTTCGAACTTGGAACGAGCATGAAGAGATTAACGAGACTTCTTTCTCTTTTGAGTTTTTCTGGCGGACCTGCCGCGCAAGATCTTTGGTCTTCCCCTGGAACCGATGAAAAAAAGTGGATCGCTTCTTATGTACTCGCTCAGAATGATTCTTCTCTATCTATAGTTCATGGCCTATTAGAAGTAGAAGGTGCTCTGGTGCAATCCTTACCGACAGAAAAAGATTGCAGTCAGGTTGATAATAGTCGAGTGACATTACTTCGTCGGTCCGAACTAAGGAATCTGTTAGAAATGTTTTGAAATGGATATTGTTCTCTCTTTGATCAGGGATTGCTATATGAAAAGAAGTGGAGTTTGAAAAAGGGAACGGAATGCTCAAACCGGA